>NW_025110009.1:124903-152477 GCF_011392965.1 Frieseomelitta varia | reverse complement strand
GTACGTAAATTAGAGTGTGAAAGTTGTGTGTTAAGCTCGGGTGTCGGAGGCGTCCCGGGACGTCCTCTCTAGTTTAGGTCTCTGCGCCCGAGTAGTATGTGTGAGAACCGTGGAATGAATGTGTTGGTGTGCCTGTTTTGCCATTTTTTAAATATAGGGCGATTCGTTAGGATAGGTAGCTTACTTTCTGGTATGCCTGTGTTTAATTATAAGTAGGTAGGGCCGGGCAGGTTGGCACAGTCTCTGGTCGCGTGTTCCCTTTTCGCGTGTCCAACCTGTTTCAGGAAATTTAATTTGAAAAATCGAAAGTAAAATTGGTACAAATGGAGCATGTCACTTGTTTCTGGTTTTACTCTTCGATTTTTCGAATTTAGTATCGCGATCGCGGTCGTGGATAGGCCGCGAGTAGGTCCCGAAACGAACGTTTATATAGGTATTGCTCGAGCACGCACATGCGAACGGACAACGATCACTATGATCGATGGTCGTCCATGTGTATGGGGGTCAGCTTCCGCGGTTTATTTTTTTCTTTCACCTTTGTAAGTTAATTTTTGGTTTGCGATTAAAAAAGACTCGAGCTAGACGTAAGTTTCAGCGGGCATTGCGCTCGAAGAAAGAAGTGGCTAGAAGCCGAAGAGGCCCGGCAAACTGCCACGAAGAGGGTCGCAACAAATGATTTCTTATTCTCTGGATCATTTAAATGATTCCATAGCATGGGAAGTCATTCTCGTTACTACTTTGTCACTGTGCTCTTTTAGTATTTGTAGTTGTATTTTTTTTTCTTCTCTATTATTATTTATCATTTTTCTGGGCAAATCGCGATTTTTCTTGTTAGTGTTGCCAGAAATTGATCATGGTTTAAATTAGAGTCGCGAAGAAATGATAATCGTGTTTGCTTTAGAATTGCGACTTACGATACCGCGATTGTTTTTAGCAATTTTGATTGTGAATTTTTGAAGTTATTTGAGAATTATACATAGAGTAAAATTTATCTTGTTTCCTATTGTTTTAAATTAGATTATAGTGTCAGGTTTTAATTAATTTTAGAATGTTAAAATATTTGAAGTAGTTTTTGTGTTCATACAGCAGCTTTTATATTGTTACAATAATAATAATAATAATTTGCATTCAGTTTAGTTTTAGAGTTAACGTTGCGACATTATTTCATCGCGATTTCTAATTACTTTTACTCTTAGTATTGCGATAATGAATGATCGCGTTTCTTGAAATAGTGTTGCGTTTACAAAATGCCTACATTCTTCCACTGGATTTGTGGAAGTTTGTTCCTGCTCCTGGATCACCTGGTACAGCTACAAGAGCTGTACACCGGTGATCATTCATTAGCAACCTTCAGCATGGTTGCACTAGATGCGTCGCATTAGTGTTGCGTGTTTTTAAAGACGAGTGCATAGATTAATAGCGTTGCGTATTTATTTTCGGGACTTTTAAATAGGACGAAGCATTCTTCGCGTTTGTCTTTGAAAATTTCTTATTTTATAATTAGTAGTATTAGTAAGTTAGTGTTGCGAAACAAGATACGGTTTATTGTTCGGATTCATGTCGGATGTAGATTTGACAATAGCCCTTCCGGTTATTGTATTGAATCGGAATACAATAGTTCTTTCAGTAGCTCTTTTGGCTACTGTATTGCGATTTTTTTTTCAGTGTCCCTTCTGGCTGTTGTTTTAGAGTTTCTTTGTCAGTAGCCCTTCTGGTTACTATTTTAGATTTTCTTTGTCAGTGACTCTTCTGGTTACTGTGTTAGGTTTTCTTTCTCTGTACCCCTTACCACTGCGTTTGTTATTGAAAATACTGCTAAAAAATATATAGTTTTTTATTAGCCACAACTTACCAATCTAAATCCAATTAGAAATTCTTTCTTTCTGTTTTTATAATTTCGAGTCAGAAAATGATTTAATTGAATTAATATGGTATAGTTATAAAGTAATATTTTAACAGTAACCTGCATTTTTTTATGTGTATAATATATTTTCATTGCAGATCTTTTCATTTAAATTTTAATATTAATCCAATATATGAGTTTGTTTCAGATATATCAATGTAGATAGTATTATATAATTACAGAAAATATATAGAGATATGTATGTACATACACAGAAGATTTAAAAAGATTGAATATGAATTAAAAGAAGTGTCTAAGAGGAAAAGATTATTACAACAAAATGATGTTTCATCCAACTGTAAGTAATAGTTATATTTTACAGATTTTGCTAATTTTTTCAGTTTCTAAGATTTTTTTCAGGTACAAATTGTAGAATCAATCGAAGAAGACCTCATATAATACAAAAGACTGTGAAATCATCGGAAAAAAACTTCATATAACATTCACTTTATTTTTTAAAATTATATTTATGTATTTATATAAATAGAATGAATAAAAATCATTAAATTTTTTTGTAAAGACGTTAGGCTACATTATAAAACGTGAATAGAATTCTTTTATATAACGCTGATATATAGTAGAATAATTTCGGTTAGTTACTAATTTCACATTTCGGTATTGAAAATTGACAACATATAATGGATTTCAAAAATTATATTTCTGGCGCATTCGCTACTTAATCAACTTCGATCGTTTTAGTTGATGTAGTTCCTTAACTCACCGTTGTTAAGTATAGAGTGCGCTAAAAAACAGTGATTTTTTTACTATGTCGGTATTTGAGAGCAAGAGACATATAATCCCATAAGGTGCTTGGTCTATTCATTTATTTTGTCTGTGGTAGTATTTTTTAAAGATAAATTTATGATCTTGGTGAAAATGACCAGTGAAATGTTTTTTTTAACCGAATTATTATTTGCAACTCTTTATCCAATATGTTATGTTTAAAAATCTGCCAGAATTATATTTTTATAAACTATAGTTAATCTATAATTTGCAGGTTAATTCTTTTGATGAGTTTCATTTGGAAAGTATCTCTTTCTAATCAAGCTTTGTAAAAAATGAAATCATGAGGTTAAAATAGATCAGATATATTGTTTATGAACATTATGAAAAAAAAGTTGCAAAACGAATTAACGTGTGTGTGTATTTATTCTAACATTAGTCTTTAAATAAATTGTATGCAAAAAAATAGTAAGTTATATAAAATTTAAATTTAAAATTAATTTTAAATATCCTGTTCTGTATTCTCTTTGTTATTTCACAAAAAGAAAATTTTAATTTGAACTATTAATATATTAAATTGATAATGTCATATAAAAAATGTAAATAAAAATTCAATATTCTTAAATGAGGTACAAAAAAGCACTGTATATTATGTCTTGGATGCAATTATATGAGGTACAGAAGGTTTATTTATGACGAATCCACAGTTTTAATTAAAAAATCATACACTTTATTTGAATACAAACTTAAATCTAAAATTGTAATCTATGACAGTGTATATATAGCAATACATAATATTAAAACAATAGAATTATTTGTACATTTCATCTCAGCGAACCAAATTGATAGAAATTGATGAATTAACATTTTTTACTGTTATATTTTTAGTTTTTCTTCTTGAGCAATTAGTTGATTTTTTATTTTTTGTAGTAGTTCTTTTTTAACAGAGTCTGGGACAAGTGTTCTTGCTTTAGTTGTAACCATCGAAAGCAATTTATCATATGTAATATCAACACCATGTTCTTTTATTAATTCCTTGCAAATTAATTTTACTTGATCTCTCCATCCACATTCAATTAATCGACGACGTAGCAATTCTTTCAGCCTGAAAGTAAAGTTATTATTATAAAGTTATCGATTTGATCAAAACATTGTTACAAGAAATAAGAAAATGATACGTGAAAAGTATGCAGCTCAAAGTTAATATTTGGATATTTTAGTCAGAGAATGTAATTAAGAATAGAATACAAAATTTCGTGTACAATGGATATTTACCCGTCGCGATCTCCAACCATAACTAGCTTTTGATGTGGAGCAGTCTTCATTAAGAGGTTTAATTTTATTTACTGTTATATTGTCGAAATTTTACAGCTATTCTTACAATTCCAATTTTGTGGATAATCACACCACTCGGTTCTCGTAAGATAGGTTATGTTGTTTCGTCTTTTCAACTTCATAACCTGTCTCGTTTCTTGCAGACGATGAAGTAATCAAATATAATTGTCGATTACGAAAATATTTAAATTAAGCTTTTTTTTAAAAATAGTGTTAATATTTATTCGTAAGTAGTATTTAATCTTTCTAAAACAGAAAAAAATAGATGATAAATTGTTAAAAGAAAATTTTAAACTTTGACAGAACAATTTTGCACAATGTTTGTAATAATTTTAGAGGTATTATTATAACGATATATATTATATAAGTCATCTTCTCATGAATATATTTGTTCAAATATCTGGATATCATGTATTTATTTTGATTAATAGAATTTTTAATACAGAATTAATCTATATTAATAAAGTAACTCAATACTGTACAATAATTATTGTTTATCATGTTTGTGTAAATAATATTTATCATCATTTCAGAAGATGGCATTAGTACGAGTAATCAATTGCATTTTGTATAAAAGGCTAATGATGGTGTCTAGTCTAAGAAACAGATGTATTCTTCCTAGTTTTCGACAAAATGCATTGTATTCTACAGAGAAATCAGTTGCTGGGAACTTCTCTAAGCTTGGAAATCAAAATAAACGTAATACTAGTATACTATTGAGGTTTTTAAAAATTGATATTTTTCATATATATTTACCACTCTGAAGATTGTATTTATTGCAGTTGATCGAGTACCCTTCGCTCTTGCAGCTATTTCTTGTCTTATAACGCTTTGTATTGGAATTTATGAATGCTTTTCTGATAAAAGTGAATATAATATAATATTCAATACAATAGATTACTGTAATAATAATCCTAAAGTAATACGTGTCCTTGGAAAACCAGTAGTATTAAGGTCATCAACATTTGAAATGTTGTCAGATCTGCAGGGTCATTTTAAAAAGTAAAGTTATTTATGCGTTTATTACTATTTTTTTTTATAGTTATTTTGTCATTAAAAAAATAACATTGCATGTACAAAATATTTTAGATATGAGACCTTCGAAGTGAATGGAGTACAACATGTGAGAAAGGAATTTGATATTATGGGTCCAATAGGAAGTGCAACTGTGAAATTAGAAATGCAAGAAGTAAAGTGTAATGTTTTGATTTTTTTAGATATTTAATTTACAATTAATTTACAATTAAAAATGTATTTACAGGATGAATCTGGCAATTTCGTATATAAATATTTATATGTGTATGTGCATCGTGCGAATCAAGTCATAGTTTTAGAAGACGTTAAAAACCAAAATGATGACAATGAAATAGTTCTAGACGTTAAAAACCAAAATGATGACAATGAAATAGTTCTAGAAGACATTAAAAAGCAAAATGCTGACAATAAGGTGCTTGCAATATAAAAATTATTCGATTATTTCATACAAATATTACATTATTTGATATTCTGTAAAATTTGTGTAAAATAAAAATAGTATTATTTGGAAGCAAGTTTTATATTTCTATCTATATATAAGTCGTGGATCACATAACAGTTATGTAATTAAATATGTTTATATATAATAAGTATTATAATAAGTTCTTAAAAAATATATTAGTCACAATATTTTCCTTTAAAGGTAATAGTCTTTAAATAGAAGCTGCGTCCAAGAAATTCGACGAACGAAATTTTATTTGCATGACTTCATTTCTTTCTGTAAGAATCGAGCAAGATAAGTACAAACTGACATAAATGATAATGAGTGAAATTATGCTTATATCATTATTAATAAAAAAAGTATTATTTACTAAAAAAACATTTACTAAAGAAAGGAGGTAAATAGTGTGATAGTCAGATGAAAACACGTAGGAATCATCAGCATTTCCTATCACCTAAAAATTGATATCGAAGGTTGCGGAGAGATCTTGTCGTCTGCATTATTCTCAATGCCAGCTGATTCTCTTGACAGTCGCTCATTTACTCGCGAGCAGATCGACAGAGCGCGTCGTCTATATTAGTCTGCGTTGGAATCTAAACCGTGGCGTGAAGTCATCCAGTTTTTGTTTAATTTTCAATATTTTTTTTCAAATTATTAAACTGTAAATATTTGAAAATTGTCTCCATGTTAAATTTATCTGATAAATTGCTATTTCCATAACACAGATTTCAACACATTTGCTGCGTTCTCGAATTATTAAGATACAAGTTATTGGAAATTATCCTAAATTCATCAGTTCTTATGCAAAAAATTTGATCAAGTGATCGATACTGCAAGATTCATCATCGATACTGCTTTCCTTCAGTTAATCGAATCAAATGTCTTCTTGCTGGTAATTACGTCTCGTCAAAATAAATCAACGTGAGATGTCTCGTAGAATGATTGAAGTAGAATGATGTCGAAATGTCATCGAATGTATGCCGATGGGAAATAGAGCCTTAAATTTGAAACAGCAGATGGAAGCGAAACGAAAAGCAGTAATTAAATAAGTTATTATTACACTGGATTGTCTATTGTACTGGATCAAAGAAAGATGGGCAAGTTTTGTTCGTGTTTCTCAAGATTCAGAGCAATTTTTAGACCCGAAACTGTTACGGACAGTCCTCTTAGACCAATATGCACAAAACCGGAATGTCTTCCACGGCCACCTGCTGCATCTGATTCTGGTAAGTTTCAAACAATAGTATTTACAAGTTAAATGAATTGTAATGACCGCTTGCTATCTACTTAATCTGTGAATCAACAATTTACTTGCGAGAATTCCTATTGAATACGTAATGACAGTCGCATTTTTATATTTGCAAATGGCTGTAGACGTATACACGTATCTTTTACTTTGGACTTAGCGAAATTAATTTTCTATCGCATCCTTTCACATTGGCGCCGACCGGTGATCCACAGATACCAGGGGTTAATTGGCTATATCTTAGATAAATGATATCGGGGTGATGATGCGTTGGCGCGTGTTAAAAAGATGTCTAGAACTACTGTGCATAAATAATTGGAATTCCATTAAAAGATTGATATCTTTGTTTTGTTTCTATGGTTACGATCGACGAGCGTTCCTCTACTGTTAATTTTCTACATTTTATTTTAACTGAGATTAAATGATTTGAAATAAGAATACATATCACTCGAGTTAGATATACATGTCAATTTCATAATCACAATTTAATAAATTTAAATAATAAACTTTAAGTAATAAATATACTTCATAAGTATACTCTGTACTTTTCGAATAACTAAAAAAAGTATTTCAATTTTTCTAATATTTCAACATTCAACAGACTTAAGTTAAATTACAGAGATTAATTTGAATCATATCTTATATTTGCAACAATTTAGAACTGTCCAAATACTTATGCACAATAGTGTACATATATGTATATTATTTGTATGTATCAATTTTTTGATTTATCGATATATTTCACGATCGTATGAAAAGCAATCTTCTAACGCGATTTAAATAGAAACCGACAGTTTATCGCGCTTCTATTAATACATGTAATGCACTTATGACGGCGGAAGCGAACGAAGCACAAGGTAATTCGCGAAAGATTTCCGAAGTTTCCAGTTCTTGATACAAACGATGTTCTTCTTCTTGTATACAACCTATTTTAAGAAAGCATACGCCAGCCAGCTACCGTATTGGGAGTGCCCTTCGATTTTCGACGTGCGCGAAATGTGCTTTCAATCATCGCTTGTCAAAATTCCTTTAAACTATACTGGAACATTTGTTTTGCATGCGTCACATCTTCAGTTCAAAAACACGTAATTTCGAAAAATCTTCTCTTACTTCTTTTTTCCTAATGTAACAGCAGCTCGCGTTGGCTTGATATGGTTCACGAGATCGAGACGAAGATTTATGAGAAAATCTTGGAGGAGATATTTTTCAGAAGTTTTTAGTCAACAGATATGTTCCGTTGGAAATTAGCAAGCAAACAGAAATCGCGCGAACAACGTGAGCTCCGTTCGGTTTCCTGAAGATTTGGTCGATAGTACTTCACTAAAGAAAATAAACTTCGGCTT
The DNA here is from genome assembly GCF_011392965.1 of Frieseomelitta varia. Taxonomy (NCBI): domain Eukaryota; kingdom Metazoa; phylum Arthropoda; class Insecta; order Hymenoptera; family Apidae; genus Frieseomelitta; species Frieseomelitta varia. The sequence goes on along the minus strand of NW_025110009.1, from coordinate 144,450 downwards.
CTCAAGCAGATGGGAAATCTCACTTTCTGTTTCTTTCGTGAGCGGTCGACCTAAATCGAATTATTCGACGACTTGTTACGTGTGTAGGTCTCTGTTTTGATCTTTCGCTATCGTTCCCATTGCGATTTCTTGATTTATCAGTGGAGTGTCGCACAGTGATTGATTTGTTTCTCGATTAACTCTTGATTCAAAAATAAACAACAAATTTCTAAATTAAGAATTTCTTGATTTTGGATAATTAATGTTTATAACTAACAAACGTTTTGCGTATTTGTTATACGTATGATTAACAATCGGAAAAATATAAACTCTCGAAGATTTATATTAAATTTTGTCTTCTATTGTTATAGTTAAAAAATTATTTGTATGAAGTGTTTAATTAATTATACAAATAGAAGACATCTATGAATCAAATTATCCAAAAATAAGAATATTTGTTTAGAATTTTTTTTTTTCTTTTGCTTCTATTTTTGAGAAGAATCGACCATTGTGCGTTATCTCTCCTTTCCATGCTCTATATATTTCTGAACTGTTAAAAACCTAGAAACAAACGTGACATTACAACGCCTACTTAATGGCCTCAAGGTGTGACCATTGCCATGAATGAAAGTAAACTTACGTAAGAGTGGCATCCTGACCTCTGAAACGTGACATCATCTTTAATTAAGCATTATGCTCGTCACTCGAGATCGAAAGCAGACCGAACTTTCTATGATTCATCTCTGTGGCGCTCGAGATTCTCACTCACGCGAAAATGAATCTAAACCTTTGACTCAATCGCGTCCGCACTTTATCTCCGTTGATTTCTGGCCGACCAAATCATCTGTCCTTCGTGACTTTTTTTTAGCGGACTATTCCGGAATTGCTTCGTCCATTATTTCGTTTTCGAATTGAAATTATACGTGATATACGGAAGCAGGACTTGATTGATGCACGAACAGAGCAATTTGTCATTACGATAAACATCTTAGGAAGTGTCTCGTTTCTTCAAAATGTTTGCCTTTGTTCTTCTTCGCGCTTGAAACTTCAACAATACCAAGAATGTTAATTTTATGCGGAACGTTAATTCCTATTGCATCAGGAAGACACACACTTGTTATGTAGTGCTACAGCACTCATCACACAAGCCTTTGGTTAATTATTGTAGGAACATAATTGAACCAATAACAAACATCGTCGATCCTTTAAACTGTTATGATTTTGTAAAAAGAGATCGTACTGTCTACTTCATCTTATTTCGAAGTATAAATCTTTTACTTTGACAGTCCTAAGTTTGTTCTTTACATCATGTAGCGAAATGAAAAAAGAGTATTTTTATCTTCGAAGCTTATAAAAAATTCAAAGATTTCTAAAAACATTGAAAAATTGTTATCACTAGATCGATCATCGTTTTGAAGATTGAAATTTTCTCTTTAAAATCTGCTGTACAATTATTTTTCGCCATTGTACACAATTTTTATACGTTACGTCTGTTACATATGAAATATTTTGAAATATTTTGAAATTTCATTAATGCTGTGATGAGAGATGAATATTATGATCATGTTGGGAAAGTTTAAAACTATTTTGAAAATATATATAGAAGTTAAAAGATATTGCAGACATATTTAATAGCCATGTTAAAGATGATTTTACTAAATATTGATGCATAATGGTTTGTTTAAATACTTTTATAGTCTTTATATACCTACTTGCGTTAAATTTTAATTCCGCAATTTTAATATATATTTTTCACACATCGTAGTCACGATAGTCGGTTCTCATTATAATGTTAATGAAATATTAAAATGTTTTATATGACACAATATATTCATAAAAGTACATACAAGTGTTCAGTAGTTTCGTGAATAACTATAGTTGTGATTTCATTTCCCCTGGCGCTAACAGAATTTCTTCGTTGTGTCAGCGGAGAATTTGACCATTATTCGTATCTGTCTTTCGTTCAGTCTAGAGTAATTAAATAAATTTTTATCAAAAATTATGGGAATTCGATTATGGTGAATTTAGAGATACCATGGTACTAACGAAAAGAAAAGTATTTCTATTTTTACTTTACATTAAATGCGTGACATCACGCGTCATCAGTTGCTATGAATAATTTGCATTCTAGAACACTTGTATATATTTACTTGTGTACAGTTGACTGTATAGTTTGTGCCGTTATTTTTAATCGAAAACAATATCATTAAGTGTGTGTGTATATAGGCCATAACTTCTTGAGGCTTACCAATTCACCAAAATAGCATCGGTTTCGTACGAAACCGGTTGAAGTAATCCTATGACGGCTGCACTATACGGGGATACTTTGTGCAATTTGATCGTTTGACATGTTATTTTATTACGCGATTAGTTGTCCATATGTCGGATTATTACGTATGTGTATTACACGATCAATCAATATATAGATACATATTTTTAATTGAACTAGTGCAATAGCACGTAGTAATATTATATCATACATTATATATAGGCTGGGTACAAGGACAAGAAATTTTCGATTATCAAACATTCCGATCGTTATGCAAGATTAAATGCTACTTAATAAAGTCCGCTACTGTCTGTGACTTTTTTCTAATGCGTATAGACAGTTTATGATTTTTCGACTTCACTATATTACTTTTACTACAGCGATTGAATGAAACGGAATTTCGAAATTTCGGAATTATGAAAAGATAAAAAGGTAGTAAGAAAGTGAAAAAGAATTAAAAAATAAGAGACTAAAAATATGGAAAAGCAAATAACATATAAAAAAAAAAAAAGAGCAAGAAATAAATTAATGTAAAAGCGGAAAGATTGTGAGAAAACGAATATTTACGAAACTTTGCCAAGTATCAATAGAGATAACGAAATGAAAGAGAAGCAGATTTCGCTTCGAAGAAACGGAAGTGAAAAATAGAATGAAAAAGATGTGCAAAAGATTCTTTTATCTGTTATTTCAACACATATCTGTTTAATTTTTGCAATAGTAGATGCGTTAAATTGGTTCCGTGCGCACCGTTACTTTTTCTGAAATGTCCGAAGAATAGTATATTCTAAAAAGTTAATCAGCGATATAAAGATTCGTGCCTATAAATTTGCGAAACGTCCGAAGAATCGTATATTCTAAAAAGTTAATCAGCGGTATAAAGATTCGTGCCTATACGTAGTATTTGCTTTGCTAAAGTGTTGTGATGTTTTCGCTTTGTTCGAGAAGAAGTGTATCATTAACAATGAAAATAGGTAACGGTCAATGTGAGCAAGTTGTCGTTTCTACTTTGCGACATGGCAATTAATCGCAACACTGTCGCGAGTTTCTTTGTCAAGGTTTGCATTTTAAACGATCGGCGGCTTTTGCGAATCGAGTTGTGATAAAAGCATCCGAGAAATTGGTACCAATTAATCGTATCGATTGTGTCTCGTAATTGCACGATTCTTGTAATTGAAACGAAATAATCATTGCCCTCCAAAGCTGGTAATCGTGTCAGTATCGGTGTAATGACTCTTTCAACGATTTATAGTTTTTCATTGACCTCGTCGATCGATTGGTGCATACAATTTAAGCTGCGTACACATTTGTTACCTAATGTTACTGTTACATTCATTATTTCATTTATTATATTAAAAGTCGTCATTCAGTATTATTTTCTTCGTTAATTATCAGAGTAAGTTTCATGTTTGAAGCGATTTCAGTAAAATTGAAGATAGAAAATAAAATACTATCGATTATGTCATTATGAAGATGAAGTTTCCTATAAACATATAGTTGTTAGACACATGCGTGTTACACACTCTAATATGCGCATCATACGTACTGTACTGATGTAATGGACCCGTCTATCACAACATAATATTTAAAAAAATATTAATTAGTGCAGATAGAAAAAACAGGAACATACTCTTTGTCCAGTGAAAAATCTCTAATGCACACATATTCAGATGTTGACGCTTAGAGCCACAGGATATGATGTGAACTAGCAAATATCTGCATAAAAAGCAAATATGGCTACATGTCACGGATTTCTTTTAATCGCACGTTTCACGCGCCACGTGTGTTTTAGTTCAAACAAATTTAAATTTGTTCACTTCCTTTGAAACAGGTCATTTTTCCGACTTTACACAGTAATATAAGAATGCCATAATACATTATCATAGGTAAATAGATCGCGATAATGGAGCAAGATAAAATAATGAATGTGTACGCACCTTTAGCCGCCGTTCGCGACTTTTCACGCGTAACTCGATCGAGAGCTCGTCCGTATAAAGATTGTCGTTAACGATCTTCGTTCGCTGCTTTCCTAGAATACGCGCGCGACCGATTATCGAACACAGAATTCGCTTTGCAATTGCGAGAATAAATTACGAGAAGTAATTGACAAGATGAAAAGTAGGTGACTCCTACTGGTACCTAGAGTCATCGATGACGCCATGTATGGCTGCGTTTGACGATGCAGAAAGTCCTTGAGGGATCTCCTAGAACGCAGCAACCCACCCAACGCGCATAATTCGTTGCGTCGCTGCGTGATCTCTTCCTTATTTCCGGAACGGGGAGGCGATTACTCGCACTCAGTGATTTCCCAGAACTCTTGGTAAGCGAAAGATCGCGGCACGATTCTCGCCGATGGATTCAGTCTTTCGTTCAATATCGGGGGACGAGTTTGCACTACCGAATCCTCGAAGGATGTTTTATAGATTTTACGATCGTTACCGGCTTTTCAACGATCGCCGCCTGAGGCCTTTCCCCTTCAGATTTTACTGTGAGTGCTTCGCGTTCGTCGCCGTCTCGTTTTTGAAATTGTTGATCTTTCCACGTGCGATATTCCTCCTTTCGAAATCTCGTAAATAACAAAAGACCGTAAAATGTTTGATCATTTTGTACAACATTTTACTCATGCGATCGCATCTCGATCTAATCCGCACCGTAGCTGGCGATCTGCCAATTTTTGTTAAATAATTTCAGGATATTTAGACCAACCAGTAAAGCGTATTTCATATTGGAAATATACATTGTCGTACACGAATGAAATCGAATTAATGAAAAATCTTGTGCTTGTATTCTGCTCGCAGGGGAAGACTTTGGTGTGCCAGTCTTGACAATTATAAGCGTGGATCCGTGTATCGCGGAAAATGGAGGAAATCATAGAACGTTCAGATACGACTTGATGGCCAGACAGGATGACAAATCCAGACTCGTCGTCAGACGGGGACAGGAATTTTACTTGCATTTGACTTTGTCCAGAGATTATGAGCCAAGAATTGATGGTATGTCGATAGTTTTCACGGTTGACGGAGTTGAGAGGCCGCAATACGGCCACGGAACCCTCGTCGCGATACCTGTTCTTTACCCGGGAGAACCGTCCGAGGGTTCCTGGCAAGCTACTATTGACGCCATTCAACCTAATTTCATTCGATTGAAGGTAAGTGATCGAAGGCGGACTGTCTTTCGTTCAATTTTTGATCCATGCGATCATGACACGAATTGTTTTCTTTCTTTCCTTTTACTTTCTCAGATCGTGACAGCTCCCGACGCGATAATAGGCAAATGGAAGATGGATATCGATACTAAAAATAAGAATTTGGATGGAGCCGTTAGTTACACAATGAAACAACCGTTCTATTTGATCTTCAATCCTTGGTGCAAAGGTAGGGAAACTGAATCTTGATAAAAGAAGAGAATGATTTCGCGACGACGCAGACGAGCATTTTCCGGCAAATTGATCGTCAAGTTTACACGTCCAATTTTTCTTGAAATTCGCAAACGAACGGTTTGCGTTAATTTGTCGCCGATTTTTGTATCCAAAAACCATTGCATCCAAATTACCACAATCTTGTGGTGTGTTAGTCAGTCTGGATTGATTTATATAAAGTAATATCTATACATACAATTGTATTTCATTGTTGAGTGGTAGCGTTGAGACTCATTCATTCGCGGTGAGACTGACATGCGTCTGTTTTGATGGAAACTTGCCGTTCGTTTCTAATATAATACAATTACGAGCTGGTGCGCCAACGATTTTTTGGGAACATTTCAGAGGACGCGGTGTACATGGAAGAAGAAGATAACCGACAGGAGTACGTGATGGCGGAGGATGGTTTGATATGGCGCGGAAGTTACAATCGTTTGAGACCAACAGTCTGGAAATATTCGCAGTTTGAGCGAGATATATTAGACTGCGCGCTGCATTTGATGATTCAAGTTGGGAAAGTTCGAGTCTCCGGTAGAAGTGATCCTGTCATCATATCTCGCATTTTGTCCGCAGCTGTAAATATCTCGAATCGATTCCACTCCGTTGTTTCTTGTTCCTTTTTTTTTTTTTTTTTTTTGTTCCCGGTTATATCACTGGGTTTGATAAACGGAAGTTGCTGCGTTACAGGTAAATTCACCGGATGACAACGGTGCGGTGATGGGCAATTGGTCAGACGATTTTGCGGGTGGTACACCACCAACCAAATGGTTGGGCTCGCAAAAAATCCTTCAACTATATTACAAGACGAAAAGACCGGTTAAGTATGGCCAATGCTGGGTATTCTCAGGAGTGTTGGCCACTGTTTGCCGCACCCTGGGACTGCCCTGTCGAATTGTAACCAATTACGCGAGCGCGCACGATACTCAAAGCAGTTTGACCGTCGATTATTTCGTCGATGCCGAGGGGAGAGTTATGGACGAGTTGAACAGCGATTCGATATGGTAAGTATTTTACCTACTTGCTTATGTATGTTGTAATTGCCACGATCGTACAGATATACACACCATTTGGTTTAATCATCTCTTATCGCAATCCGTAGGAATTTCCATGTGTGGAACGAGGTATGGATGACTCGGTTGGACCTGTCGTCGGAATATTCTGGTTGGCAAGCGATAGATGCAACTCCTCAAGAACTGAGCGAAGACGCGTATCGTTGCGGACCAGCTTCTGTCGCCGCTGTGAAGAAGGGCGAGGTCCTCCGACCTTACGACAATGCTTTCCTTTTTGCCGAGGTAAACGCGGACAAAGTATTCTGGCGTTACAACGGACCGACTCAACCTTTAAAGTTGATTCGAAAGGACGTATACGGGTGAGTGTTTCATAGGGATGGAATCAAGTTTAGTATGTACTTGCGAATCCGAGTTTCGTTTCACGGATCTTGAATATTCGAAAGCAAAAATGTTGTAATGGATTTGCAATGTATTCACGAGCTTCGTGTAATCGAGAAAATCTTTGTCACACTAAAAATCGTTTACCTGGATTCGTGGATTCTTTGAATCTTAAATCATGTATAAAAAAAAAAAAGGGAGGAATATGTTTCGTTCAGTCGAAAATATCTGATACATACATCAAAACCGCTTATACGGAATACCGTCTTAAAATATTCCAACCTACTTGTGAGGTACTGGATTCTATTTCTAGTATTTTACTTACATGTGATTTTTATATTCTTTTCTTTGTCATTGAGTTTTTCTTGATTCTAACAAAGCGATTTAATCTATATTCATTTTCTTTTCTTTAATATCTAGCATTGGACAATTAATTAGCACGAAAGCGGTCGGTAGATGGGCGAGGGAAGATATCACTCATACTTACAAGTATCCAGAAAGTAAGATATCTTTCATAGTAAATTCTCAATTTCTGTCAGGGTCTTAACACGTGGTGCGTTGTTTCTGCAGAATCGGAGGAAGAACGGGCTGCCATGTTAAAGGCGTTACGTCAAAGTCAATCGCTGTTCAGCCGTTATTACCTTAACGAAGAGTTTAACGAAATTATGTTCGCCTTCGAGCTACGTGACGATATCATCATCGGACAACCTTTCAGGTAAGTAATTTTTTCATTTATTTCGTTTCGTTACGTATAAATTTCCAATTGTCTTTCATATATTTACAAGACGGATCTCTCGTTACAGTGTCGTGTTGATGATTAAAAATAGAAGCAGCCATAGTGAATATCAAGTCTCAGTGATCTTGAGAGTAGAAACAGTTCTATACACCGGACGGGTCGGCGACCCAGTGAAAAGATTAAATATCGATCGATTGGTGAGACCGGAAGTTGTCGAGGAAGCACGTATGGAAGTGTCTTGGGAGGAATACGGACCTCGACTATTGAACCAATGCGCGTTCAACATTGCCTGTCTGGCCACTGTTAAGGACACTAATTTCGAATATTTCGCGCAGGACGATTTTCGTGTGAGAAAACCTGACGTTAAAATCATAGTATGTACCCTATATTTTATGACATAACCGAAAAACGAAACCCGAGTGAAATGTTGTGTAATAATTGTTTTCCTAGGTGAATAGTGAACCGGAAGTTGGCAGAACGCTGTACGCGACGGCGAAATTTAAAAATCCATTACCCATCCCATTGAGAAAGTGTAGATTCCTGATCGAAGGGCCAGGACTGGAGGAGCAGTTGAAATTGAAACTGTCAGAACAGGTAGAGGTGGACGCATACGCGGAATGTTCCTTCTCCATGGTACCGAAATACAAAGGACGCGCTACAATTGCTGTGAAATTTTACTCGAAAGAGCTCGAGGATGTTGACGGTTTCATCAATTTTATGGTGAAACCGACGAATGCCGTCACGAACGGCGAATAACTGCCGCTTAGGAAACGGAAATCGATAGCGTAAAGCATAAGCTATACGTTCACAGGTCTTCCATCAAGCTTTATCTTTTAAGTAAGTATACTCTCGTTGTTTTGTACAGGAAATAAATGTTTGAAAATCGCTTGTCTCTCATATACTGAATACCGAATATCGATAAAAGACATAGTGTCGAACAATTTTGTTAAGATACTATGCACGATACCCTTTTCCCTTTTGTGGCATCGATATCGAAAACGTTTAGAGCAGAATTTAGTACACATCTTGAATGTGTACTAAAATACACATGTGCATGTGGTATTGAAAATGTCTATTAAGGATCCTTAATTAAGGATCCATGTTTTTAACACACGTGTATATTATGGTATGTGCATCGTGAATTAAGGAATTGAGGATATTTATTTATTTATTTAGTCGAGACATTTGCTAGTTTACGTCACATCTTATAAGCCGACGTTTGCATTAGAAATTTTTTGATTGGATGAAGCACGTTTTTCATCATTGAATATTCTTCTTCATTGTATCTGTAAAAACTTTTGTTTTAATAAAATAAATTGCACGTGCATTTTACAATACGATTATTAATATATTAATGTATGATTAATGTAAAATAAAACATGTAATAATATATGAAATAATTGTTTTAAAATGAATTGAATGTATATATTTAAACACACAGAAACACAGTTATATCCGTTTATTAAAAATTACACAGATTGATATCCAAATTCATTCATCACGCGTATATATGTACGTGTGTTTATATGTACACGTGAAATAAGGATCTCTAGTTTAGAAATGTCAGAAACGAAGAAGCGGTAGAACGAATGGAATACCGGTTCAGAACAGGCTTCTACGTTAGGCCAATAAAAAATTCAATCGACAGAGAACTACCTGAGCAGCGTGGATAGCCAGCGACTACCGACCATACGCGGCAGGCAATATTAACGAGCGGCAATTGAAAGAGTCCGTTGTGTCGTGCGCGTGATTATTCAGAATACCAGACGGGACGAGACGTAGAGGAGGGAGAAGAAGATGAGAAAGAAATCGGACGAGGGTGAGAGAGGAACAAGAGGAACGATCGCGATGATGATGAACGCACGCACGACACTGACGCGAGTCATGTATCACCATCTAGGAAATTAACGTTGAAATATTATGTACGATGAATGAAACCGATAGCGAGACAACCGGCCGAAGAAAGTCGAGTTCCGATCGTGTCGCTGGAAAAGGAATCACCTAATCGACTCGATCGACTGGCAAATTTCATCGAACGTTGATTCCAATCGATCGATTGGAATTAAAGGGGGGATAGGGGAATCGATGACGGACGTTGATTTATTATCATTTATCGAAACGAAAGTGTTTCGTGCATTTCTTGAATTTACTTACTGTCTAGCTTATTTACTCGTGAGTTGGAATTGAGATTAGATTAATGTATATTTTAATCACTGGTGAACTGGAACTGCATAGAAGTTAGGTAGTATCTTTATAACGGGAGGATTTTGGTGGAATGAAGGAGAGGAGAACGCAACGATAAGCTGGTAGCAAGTGAAGACGAATACGAGGATCGTAGACGGGGGAAGAAAAATGGTAAACGAAAACGTTGGAGTCGAAGAGAGCCAAGGGGGTGGATGGAGGAGAGTCGCGAGGATGCCGACGGGAGGTGAGTCACGGAGTGAAGAGAGAAAGAGAGGAAGGAGAGGAGGAAGAGAGGAAGAGAAGAAGAGAGGAAGAACGATATGGTAGATAGTAGTGAGATATGTCTAAATACATAACCGTGACACGTGATGGACGTGTTGCGGCCCCTGTCTACAGGGGTCTCGTAGAAGCCTACGGGGCCCGTACCGATCTCCATTTGGATCCACGGGATTCTGGACTTGGCACCCTGCTACGCGCCATGCATCAACACCCAAGATCCATCCCATTATACCTCATCAGAATAACAAACACGCCTTCCATGCTAAACCAACATTCTTTTGTTCCCATCGAATCCCAGGATCCATCAGAATCGCCGCGAACCTTGCGCGTCAGTGACGTATGTGTTTTCGTGTAGCTAACAGGCGATAGGGGGTCTTGCAAGCCTACAAGAATGCGAGAAGATATTGTGAAATATTATTCGATAGCAGAAGTGGTGGTCGAAGATACAACCGACCTTTTACGAAATTCCTCTTCGCTTCTCCAGTTTCCACGGTTTGCTAATTTTCTATAGAGGTTGGATCATGGCCAGTTTTATTGTTTGCGGAGGTCCCTATTTCACGTGTATTCAAAAGTCTTTGGACAAATGCTATATTTGTTTGAAAACTAGAAATAATTAAATGATTACTTTGTAGAAGTAAGAATCTACAAAGTATTAGTGTATTAAACACAAATGTGTTGACAACGTGTCCGATGATGGAAAATATGAATTGAAAGATAAGTTAATTATGAAATTGCGAAATTAAATTGCGGCATACGTTTGAATTCAAAAATCGCATCTTGGGAGGCAAAGTTACATCAATATGAAAATTGAATTTCCTACAAAACATTGTGCGCATGCGCGTTAGATACGTGCGCATTAGACACCTGCGCATCGAAAGTTTGTAAGTAGCGGTGCAGTAGGCCGCAACGGTCGTTTGTGCAACGTTTGAAAATCATGTGCGTAGAAAAAGAAGAATATGCTTCCTCCAGACAAAGATTCCTGACACACACGTCGAGACGCTAACGCTTATAAGAAATCTCGTCTTTAGAGCCGCATGATGCGTTATAAACTAGCAAATCAGTATCGACTGCACAAGGTGAGCATGAATCCTTAATTTCGTGTATTAAGGATAGAGATTCGTGTATTAAGGATAGAGATTCTTTCGGATTTCTTAACACACGTTCGAAATCGCGATCTCTAGCTATTTGTCGCCAAACGCGACCAATTCTTATTTTGTACATGTCACTCATTCGATTTCATCTGCTTCGAAAGGGTAAGCGATCGCGTCTTATCATCCCTCTTGAACGAACCGCTTGCTTCGAAGATGCGTTTCTAGATGGCAGCACGGTCTCGAATTATCGAAGGGATGCATCTCGCGTAGCTGAAAAATTGATAAATAACGACGAACGAAAAACATGGACGACGACGACGACGAAGAATCTTCTGGCAAACGAAGATATCGATTTGGTAAATACAATTTCATTTGTTAAAGAAAGTTTCGACGTATGGACGAAAATTTCGTGTTTAAAGCGGGGCATAAAGGTAATAAATTAATCGTGCCGTCCGCGATGTCGTTGCGCATCGATAGTTTAGTGGCGATCGTAAACAATCATAATGGGGATCACGTGGTATGCGAGCGACCGCGATAACGTTTAATACGGTTCGTTACGTTCTCTATATTTGATCGGCGAACAACTGCGTCGTTACTCGACGTACGTACCCGTCGTACGTGATACATACGGAGGTAAATGGAAAGAACCTCCGACGACAAAACCCGGATGAAACGGGGAAAAAAGAAACACTCTTTCAATTACCAATTCGAGATAACAACCGGTCGACGTAGGAAATCCCTGGTTTCTGATTCGACGGGCTCTAATCGATCCTCCGACGTGTCGTGCAGCATGTGTCCAGCTCGACCACAATGGTCGACTTAATTTCGCGATTCGAAGCAACATTTGGAAGTGGCGTGCATCCAGCTGCGTGCACGTGTACATAATGTTTTCTGTCATCAGGAAAACTCTCCGCAGTAAAAGCCTCGAAACGATTACGAGCTTCCCTTTTACGTCTCTCGACCTTTATTTCTTACGATTCGTTCCCGGTATATAGTAGGTAACATAGACCACCGTCGGTCCTTGGGACGTTTCCTTGGAGACTATATATTTTTTAGGCGAAAGTTGGTTGGCCAAAAATTGCTGAAAAGTTGAAAGATCGGACGGGTGTGGTGATCTTTTAAAAACGTGTACGGCAGATATATATTTTCAATCGCGCTTCTGACAACTCGTCACATCCCTCGACAGTTTGCCGTTTACCTTTTTCTGTTTGCACAAGCAACCCCGGCGTGATTCTTCGGTATTGTCAGCAAACAAAACTACCGAACGACGAGAGGAAAGGTAATTCGTCGAATGGATGTCTGTGGTGAAATGTTTCTTGCAGCCAAAATAGGAGGACCACCGCATCCTCTTTTGTGAATAGGTATCTTTTCTGTTTGCATTTAACGCTAGAACCACCGAAGTCAAAGCGAACAATTCATAACTTTCTTACGGAAATCTTGTAAATTTGCACTACATTTTTGGAGATTTGAATAATTCTCTTTTTTTTTTTTTTTAAAAGTAATAAAAAAAGGTTTAGATTAGACCATATTTTTAGGAAACAAAATTACATTTAATAAGAACGACAAATGTAGATTATTGATGTGGATTATTATAATATGATAAAGAATATAATATTTCGTAAATTATTCTCATAGTATTCCTATGTTAAACTTTCTTTCGTCTGCCGCTGAAAGAATATCTTCTTTCTTAATCTCACGTATACTTATCCCAGTCCGTCCTTTCTAACAATGATAAATGTGACAATAATGACAATTAATATAATTGTTATCTCTAAGAAGAAAAACATTTTGTACATTCTACATTTGAAACAGAAAGTATCTCGCTATGGCTCGACCCAATATGATCTGCCTTGCACGTCACCAGTCTCTTTCTCAATAAAAAAATTATATCTCAATTGCCACTGGTTCTGGTGTTGAACAACAAAGTTACGTTTCACCCATCTCAGACATCGATCTTCGCTATCAGAGATTAATTTCCTTGTCGGAAACTCCGGTAGAACGAAAGCTCTCGAGTCGCCCTATAACTCGAATCGCGTCGTATCGAATTCGAATCTAATTTGCAATCGGAATGGCTGTTTACCCACGTATAAGCCTGAACAGTTGCGAGCGGCTGGCAGCGTATTTGCGCGAGGATTTCGTCGAGGCGGTAGAAAGGAGCGGCCAAATTGGCCCGGCCGATCACACCGCCTTCCTTCGTACGCTGCACGAGGGAGGCAGGGTGGTATCCAGGGATCGTAGGAGGGATCCCGAAGACGAAGCGAACCAGAGAGAGAGACAGGGAAAAAGGGAGAGATATGGCGCGACTACCTTATTACGCATGCACCCTGCCTAACAAAAAGGACTCGCTCGTTGACTGACTGACTGACTGACGTGCCGTACCACTTCGCCGTTCGCGTTTACATTCCCATGTTTGTAGGATAAACAATCGCGCTTTGATACGAATTCAAAGTCGCCGGCAAGATGATAAAACGTTTGGCGGAAAGAGAAGAGAATATATAACGGCTCTGTGTATTGAGTTAGGATCGTACTTAATTTCCAACGTACTTAATTTGTTTTTAGTAAAATTGGAGGACCTGAACGCAATTTAATAATAAATATCGTTAACTATTAAAGTGTATAAGTATACATACATATTATTACTTTCGTTACATGCGCTTCTTACTTTACAATTTTTTTTTTTCACAATACTAGGTTAATAACACAGGTTTTAAAGAGATTATTCTCAAAATCGTTTGTTTCTTTCATCGTGGCATCAATACTCACTTGATGGACAACCGCTCGTTAAGCATTGTATTTCATAAATATAAAAATTAAGCAAGTACTTTTGGGCGGCCGTGTATGTACGTCGAGAAGTTTACTAGAAACGACGATTTATCGTTTTGAGGGGGGAAGGAGGATGATAATACTCGTTAGCGGTTTCGATAAGCGACGTTAGGAAAGCGTCCGTGAATCGTTTGAAAAGTCACGGCGCTGAAAGGAGAACCGGTTTACGAAATCGACGGAGTTCAAAGGGTATATTTATCCAGACAAAAAAAGTGGAGGACAAAAGGATCGAGCGGAATCGGGGGCAGGCAAATGGTGTTTAATGCGCCGTGGTGACTGACACGACGCGCTGGTATCTGCGAGGAATCGCGTGTCAACGTTTAGTGGGAAGAACCGATGGCCGTTTAGGTTGGCCGCTAAAGCGCTTCGAAAAGAACAGACCGTGCCCGCGGGAATACGCGGCCATTGTGTTCGCGGCCATCTTTTGATCAGCGACTATTACGTCGGCGGTTATGCTGGTGGCGGGAAATGACAGGTTCTCGAGAACATTTGGCCGACGTGGACATCGATACGGTGATTCCGGTAGTTTCTGGTACAATAGCGGCGAAAGATCGGTAGGTGGACAACGTATCGGACCGCAACGCTAGCCGGATTCGTCGAAAAGGTGTTTTCGGATGTACGAGGAGCGTCAGTGTGAAGCGCGCACGTCTATCGGTTCGGTAAAGCGGTTCGCGTGCCTCTTGTAATCGGTTGTCGTTCAAATTGCCCGGATCCCGCAACAACGTTATACGACTGCCACGCTCGCCGCGTAATTTCCGCTAAATGGGCGACATCTATTTAGAAAGTAGGCAATTTCCTTTTTTCAAAGGTTCGGCTGCACGCTGCGAACCTTTCTACCTTTGCCGGTTTATCCGTTGAATGGTATTTGTCTCGCCACGAATTCGGAAATTGCGTTCCTCGCACGCACGTCGGCCAGATAGCATCGTGGTTGGGAGAAGAGAAGCGCGCAGCGATGCTAAAGACGCTCGTTAGAGATCGGTTGTTGTGGTAGTGAACAACCGCGGTGGTCACGACACCCTAATGATAGAAATCGGTTCTTCAAGCCGATCGAGGAGGGCGATAGAAAAGAAAAAAAAAAAAAAAAAAAGAAAAACGCGTCACGTTTAGCGAGTGAAGGCAGGCGGGCAGGGGGTTAGCTGTCCCGAGGGAGAGATCGCGACTTTATACAGCCAGTTGACATCGAAATCCAGTGACGTATCTAATTGAGAGCAGTTTAACGGCGAGGGCGGATCAGCAGGATAAGCCGTAAGCCGACGAAGCCGCTGCACGAGATCACCCTAGGCTTATAACTGCCGGGGAATCTTCTTCGGACCTCTCTCTTCCAACTCTCTACCCTCGTGCACCGCTCGGTTCTGTTATGCCAAGGGTATTCCGGCTCGTGATACGACAGCCTTCTTCCCGCCCTACGAGCAGACCAGTCCTCTCCCTTCCTGCTTCTCACCCTGGCTCTCGCGTGCCCCCAGCTGCTACCCTCGCCTATCTACCAGAGAATCCGGCGTAAATAATGCCGATTATCCCCCCGGCAATTGTTTTATCGACCGAGCTGTCCCGCTCGAAGAGCAATCTCGAAAGAGGGTGGCCCCGTTCCGCGCCTCACCTCCGACCTTTCCCCGGATCTCATTCCACTGACCTTACACAGATTTACGAGTCGTTTCGCGGAGGGTGAAGACTCGAAAAGTAAATTTCCCCAACGCGTTCGCGCAACCTCTCGCTCGAGAGGAACTCGCGAGAAATTCGCGAAAGATGGTAGCCGCCCGTGTCGGTGAAAACGTCGCGTATCCATTGAAATCGTACCCCGTTTCGTGCGTGTGTCAAAGATGTGGTTTCTTTCACGGATACTCAACTATCACATGTAGTTATTTAAATATACATCCCCGTACGAAAGTCTTAGGAACTACATTTGCTTCAAAACTAGAAATATTAAATTCTAAATATTAAATGCGAATCAAATTAATAAAATCTCTATTGCACTAAAAATTATCCATCCGTAATTTAGACCCCCCGAGTGAGTAATACTTTACCATTTAGTCTGTATCTCAGATTTTGTTGAAATTGATACGTTGAAGTTATTATCGAATTATCAATATATTGAAAAGAACTAGCAAATGGCTCGACTGTGTAAGATCGTAGATCTTAGCGAGTACAGATTTTTTTACTTCCTTAACACACAAACCGTATGTAAACGTGTATTAAGAATACGGACCTCTAGTTCCTTAATTCATACGTTTACACGTGTATCCCAGTGCACTTTCGAAACCACGATCTTGAAGATAATTCACCTTGCATCTTGCCATGGAAACGATAAAAAAAAAAGTGAAACGTACCATGGCGCGTAATTCAACTGCCTGGCTTGAGATAACAGCAACGTAGTGTAGTCCGAATCCCAGTTACCTGTGCTACATAGACCGCGGATAACGAGCGCGTTTATAATTTTCGAAAGGGGTATCCTTTAATAGTTTCGCTTCGATCGAATCTGCGAGCTTCGCTTCCTTCGCGGGGTTAATGAAACTCACAGCCCCGTTTGCTTTTTGCCCCCGCTGTCCGTTAATTATGAAATTACCCAGAAACAACCTCGTTCTCTTCTCTCTCTCTCTCGCTCTGTCTTTCTCTGCCCTTCCTCTAGCCTCTTGAGGCAATATTTGAGCGCGAATTATGCCGGTACTCTTCGTCCTCCTCATTATCCCTTCCTCCCCCTCCCCCTCCTCGCCCTCGCCATTAGCTGTCCCGTTTCACCCTCGCACGCCGATTCCCTCCTTTCTCCGTTTCTTCCGCTTCCATTCACTTTCCGCTACCCTCTGTCTGCCGTCGTCTTTAGCCACCCGAGGAGCTCGAGTCGATTAAACGGACACACACACACACACACACACACGAACAAGACTCGTCGTCTTCGTCGTTTCTGCTTGGCAACGTTCGCCGCGACATCATCCGCTTATTTCGGGCTCGCCTCGATTAATATTCGCGCAACGACGCGACGACGCGACGCTTCGGTCGCGGATCTCTCTCGGGAGTTATCGTTAATCGCGACAGCTGGAAAACCGATTCCGCCGATCGCACGTTCTCCTCTCGCCTCTTATCACAGTTTATTTCGGTCAGGCTATAAATTGGGTCACACACTGAAAACGAGCGAAACGGAAATCGGGAACGATCGTTCGTTGATTGCGTTCGTCGTCACCCTTTCCTCCCGCCGATTCCTCCCTCCCCCTCCCCTCTTTTCCTTTCCTTTCCCTCCCTGTTCGACCGATCCTAACGACTAAATAAGTCTGGCCAATTAAAAAACTAATTTCGATTAGAGTCCCCGTGCGGCCGTTCGATATCACGTAGGTGGAAGCCGCGTCGAGAGGGGGATGAAGGAACACTGGAGGGCTCAAGGAAGCCCAGGTTGTTGGAGCATTTCGAAGGGCTGAGGAGAGAAATAAGGAGGAACGGAGCAATTTATGCCAGTTTTCGCGGCGGAATTTTTACGATCGGCCGTTATCGCGAACGGTAGCTAGGTAGAAAATATCCTTCAACGTCGGGGGTAGGGGGGAGGGAGTGGGAGGCGGTCCGCGCGCGCACGCTTTTCTCTCGATTAATCCCAGCTTGATCCTCTTATTTTTTTTTTTTTTCCCTCCCCTCCGCCGGGGAAAACGTAACGGCTGTCGCCTGGTACGATCGCTGCACAAAATTCGCCCGTTTCATTGCGCCCTCATTTCTCCTTCTATCCTCGGCAGGGCCGCGAGTGAGCAAGCGCGCGCGCATACCCGCCTGCCGTAAACACTTGTTTTCTGAAACACGTTCGGTTCCGCGAGCGGCGGTTTATCGAGCAAAAAATCCGCAGAATTTCCCTCGATTCCCTCGGGGGATTCTTCCCCGAGCGAGTCGCTCGAAGGATATATTTATTTATGCGCGTATTAGTATTTATGTAGGTGCGTACCTACGGGCCGTGGCACCCCGCGGCTCTTAGGCGTGGATGCTTCAACCGGTATTTGTTATTCTAATATCGCATTATATATTTGTTTGGGGGGGCGTGGGCGAGTAACCCGAAGTGTGAAACACGTTGTAACGCGTAGCGCTGGTCCTCCTGGAATTCTATGCTGTCGCCTCGGTTCCGGCTCGAAACCACCAGCGTCTTTTAACAACGGGCTCTTCCTACGCTCTTCGAGAAACGCTTCCCGTCGATTCGACGACGAGAAATTCGGCAGAAATTCAGCGTTCTGAACAGTGTTCGTCCAAGTAGGTATGCGGTACGTCGACGATTGAACGGCCACTTTACAACAACCATTTGTACAATTGTGAAAGGAAAAAAATGATACTCTGATACAATGCTCGAATGATAACAGTAACAATCAGAGTGATAAGTAAATAAAATTAAATAAATAACGGTGTCAGGGTTTCAAACGAACGAAGAAATTGATCAAACTTATCACCTTCATCACAGAGGAGCCTATCAGTGTCTTTTGCACATAAATTAATTTTATTCGAATATTTTTACATATAATGATAAATGCATTATTTTTTGAATATTGGATTAACTCAGAATTCTCATAATGTAATTGAATCACAATTACTTCATTCATCATCTCTTGTAGTAACAACGTAATTGATTTATAATTACTCAATTCATTGAATCGTCCATTCGAAACGCTCGAAAGTATCCCGCTTTGATTCGAATATACTTGAATATACCGTTGTAGTTAGAAAGAAGTCGAGTCCAATGGCGAAAGGTTCGAATCTACTTGTGAGGTATTCGATCTTATCCCTAGTTCCAACACCTTGGACACCTACCGATGAGTTCTTTTCCATTGATGTACCACACCCCGTGAAACCTTGGGATTGTCCTAAATACCAAACCGAGATTTCATCGACAAAAGAGTGTCTCGTCAACGATCGAGAAACGCGCCAATGATGGCTGCTCGCACGCCTGGACATCGTCGACAATTTATACCCCTTATAATCCGTCGCTGATCTCCCCGTCGAGCTGGAGTCTCGTTAAACGAATCTTTCGTAAAGGCACGAAATACCGTGAAAATGGGCCAGTATCTCCGGACCGGAGATCCTTATCGCCGGCCATCTCGTACGAACGCGTCCACGAAATTTACAACGTCGTGGCGTTTCCTGCTTGTCCGGGCTTCTTTCCAGGAACAAACTTACTACCGGTAGCGGCAGTAAAATGCCGACTTCATTATGTTCGGGTCCGGTCTGGGCCATCCGTAATTAATACTCGCGACGGTATTAACTTTCAGCTGGCTCGATAACACGAGGACACGTATTTGTCTCGTAATTTGTGCTTTATCGTCGTCGTGGGTCCCTCGACAGTCGATGGCCGATTCGTCGACCATCTTTGACATCCTAATTAACGAATTATACACATTACTTCGCCAACCAACGTTGGAATTCAAAAAAA
>NW_025110009.1:57098-124464 GCF_011392965.1 Frieseomelitta varia | reverse complement strand
AAAAAAAAAAAAGAAAAGAAAAGGAAGATTCACGCGCGTCGAAAAAAACTGGTTTCCTCGCGACGACGTTCCGACGTTCTGCGGCCGTGGCTTCACTATTGACGCGGCTGCATCGTTTCGTAACTTGCACACGTGTGCCGAGTACTCACGGGATACACCTCCTTGTTCGCGTCGCTGCGTAGACGCGCCTCCGTGAACTCGGATAAGCATCGCGTAAACTTTTGATACCCGTGTGCCCGTCCTGAGCTCAAGTGACCGTCCAAACAATCTGGCACACATGTGGATCAGCGTAAATAAGTTAATTATAAGTAAATTAAAACAGCGAGCGGTGGCACTGAACTGGGCAATGATATCTCGTGTCGCACACACGAGATACTCCACTTATTTTTATCCTTTTAGACGTTGCGTGCAACGTTCGTTGTTACGTTTGGTTTTAATTTCATTTATTTATACGGGACGAAAAAATCCGTTGATCCAAAGATACACACTGGTGCTGAGAAGTTTCTTCTACGGTGAAATCAATTTTCTGAGGAATATGAATATTATCTGTTACCGAGGTTTTCATCTCTAAATGCTAATTGAATGGAAATCTCGAAGTTAATCACGGTTTTTCCTACTTGGCAATGTTAATTTCGTACGTGTTACTGCCCTCGAAATCTTCATATACACCAAAACTTCTTAAGGAGAACGCAATTAAAAGTGAAACGAGGTGAAAATTAACAGCAAGCCGAAAACCAGCAAACCGAGTTAAGATTATGAGAAACAGACGATAGATAAATTCAAATTATCCCAATGACAACAAATGACCAAATTAAAATAGCTTGGCAATCTGAAGGTTCGTTCTCGAGCGAAGCAAAGAGAAAGTGCAGGAATTAGTTAAGCGAATTAAATTCGTCGCTTCGGGACAATTTTGAAGAAGAAGATGCTGAAGCACGACGTTTTGCAAAAAGACATTCACAGCTCACGGCGAACGACACCGGCTATAATAAAGAGTTTAGTACATCGTTAAATTATACGCCACTTAACGATAATCTCTCGGCCGACGTCCGCGCGGCGGAAAGGGCAAGATTTATCGATCTGGTCATGCCACGATTCGCGAAACGTGTCAGGAAGAGCGATAAACAAACACGCTCGGGCCGGATGCAATTGCGTTTCCTCACCAGCCTCGGAGGTCCCAGCCTCGCCTCGTAATCCCGCCTACTTTCGATTGCGATGCGCATACGTTTCCACGGTTTCCGTACGTTCGCAGCGCGATTACGCGGACTGGCGTCGACGTGCTCGCGTGCCGATAGCTTTCTCGCGATCGTTATCGCGGGCTAACCGTCTGGTTTCTCGACTTTTCGCGCTCGTCGCGTTATTACGCCGGCAACATCGGTCTTTTTCTCCTGGCGGATCCGCGATTCCGCTCGGGTTCAGTCGGTGAGATTTTCTATAAACGTCATCGTCTCGCCGTGCGTGGTTTCGTAAAGGAATTCTCGATTGGATGCCATTTTCAAATGATGCTGGATGGATAGATACATTAACTTAACGCAATCTATAAAAATTGAAATTTATAAAAGGGTAAAAATTAATAATCTAACTTTTATTAACGAATTATATACTGAAAGAAATTGAGATCTAACTTGACTGGTTTTTTTAATTACAACTATAGGCATTTACACACACTTTAACATTTCAACAAAACCCGACATATCAAAAGATTAACCGAATAATTTATTTATTTCGAAAAATGTTAGAGGATGATTTCTAGCGTGATAGAAATTTCATTGATTGTATGAAACGTTATTCTCGTTTTCCTGTATCTCTACGCGATTTTCAAACGTTGCGTTCGAAAAACAGGAATATATTTCTTTATTGTATCAGTGATTTCATGACTGGGTGTGGCGTTCTCTTCACGGTGCATTTCGTTCGGTATCAACCTCAATGAAATTCGTATTAATATTCGTATCGTTTATCGCATGGAACAATTCGTTGAAATAAATGAACACGATAAGTTTGATCAAAGTGATGATTAAATAAACGAGCGTTTGTTCATTCAGTCAAGTCCACCGTGACGCGAGCGCAACAGTTGAAAATAGAGACTTCGCGTCTTGCAGGAAATTCCATCTTAACCGGAATCGTTTCAAGCGAATTTACACAGTACCCTTGGGTATTCGGTTTTACCATCAGCAAAATTACTCGCACGGTACAATGGCTCGCGACTTCGTTACAGACTGTCGCTCGCAGCGCTCGCGATGCAAATTCGTCCGCGCCGTTCGGCCGTTCGATAATTGCCACCGATTTGTCATTCGATAATTCCGGCCGACGGATCGACAACGGTAACGGTAGCAGCACCGGTCGTTTAAAGAAATCGATTTCACGAAAGATACACCCGGCCGTGTCCGACTCGATGTTGCTGTATCCCTGCCAATCGACCCCGAGTTAAAACGCTTCGAGAATCGCTATCGCTTTAAGCTACCAACAAAACGCACCCACGAGAGAGAGAGAGAGAGAGAGAAAGAGAGAGAGAGAGCGCGTTTCTCACCGACATGAGTTATTCATGACGTATGTATGTACATATAGTTCTCCGTTCTGCCAGTTACGCGCATTCTAACGCCACGCGTGTCTCCTATACTCTCTGCCCCTTTCTTTCTCTCTTTCTCTCACCTCCGATCACCGATCTCCTCTTTTTCTCCATCTTCATCTTTTCTTGCTACGTTTCTCTCGTCTCCCACGCATTGTAATCTCGTTGATGCGCGGCCGTGGAAGGGAGAAAAAGGAAGGCGGAGGAGGAATGTGTCGCGCGCGGCATGTGGCCGCATTATGTGCGCTTAGCGTACGCGATCGGGACCTGTGAAGAGCACCAAGAGCAAAGAGGTCCTTCCTATACGCGTCTGCAGGCTTTTCGGCGATTCCTATCTGATTTCATTTGAATAATCGTTGCTCGTTGCCCGTACGGGCAATTCGATCGTCGTTCGATCGTCGCTCGTATCTCGCGGCTTTATCCCTGCGTGGCTGGCGGACGCTTGGCTCGAATAATCGTGCGCGCGCGATGCACATATACACACATCGTTGGACCTGTCGGTTAACGACGCGGCTCGTTTTGATGCAAAAGCGGCCGAAAAGACGAGTTGTATACATACTCGCGCGCAGTGTTTCTCTCGATTCCCCTCGAGAGGAGAAAACTGGCGCCGCGACGCTCTCGACGGCCGACCGGGGTCCTCGAGATCGCTCTCTTTCCCTCTCTTGACAAACCGGGGTCCTCAGTGTCCCTGTTCAGAGAGAGAGAGAGAGAGAGAGAGAGAGCCGCGTCGAAACTCGTCCTCCTCCTTTTCGCTTTCAACGTTTACCACGCTTGGTCCTCTTGGTGCTCTTCCCCCGACATCGTCTCCTCGTTATCGCTGCCGCGAACAGCAATTTCGTTGTTATTATTAGGAACGCCCGGAGGGGCGAGGGAAAGAAACCGTGTGTTTACCCTCTCCAGAAGCCACTCGAGATGCCGAGAAGCTCGTGCCATGAAAGATTTTAGTTTATCCCTCTCGTCCACGATATTGCTGCGCTTTGGCACTCTGCTCCGATGCGCACCGGCGGTAGTCCTTCCCTCTTGAAGATTTAATTTTAATTTTATTAATCTTGGTAAAAAAAGAAGAAAAAGAACGGTGTCTGTTACGATAATTGAACGATCGCAATAACCTGTGTACAATGCTCGGAGAAATTGATCTTTCGATTATCCAGTTCAATCTACAATCTGCGCGAATCTAGAAGGTTGAACTATAACGGGATGCAAGCTCAGGATAATGGCAAGTGAGAAAAGAGAAAACTGCCTCTGATCAGGCAGAGTAGCGATGCATTGAAATGAACTTTTAAGAGGATTGATTATGTTATTGTGATTTCGTATCGCTTTGCTTCTCGCGTCACGAACGTGACAAAGAATTTTGCGCGAATTTACAACTACATCCGACGAGTCCCGATAACGATGACGGTCCATTCGTCGAAGAATCAGCCATGCCACCGAATTTCGAGTGTATACGGCGTGGGTGGCCTGCCACCTCTACCTTCTTTCCACCAACGGTAACCACCAACGGCCAAGCTCACGCAGCCTCTCCTCTCTTCCGATGATGAATGACCTTTCGTGTACTTCTCCGTTGCATCGTACTGTGCGGGTCGTGTCGCGATCCTACCGTGTCTTCGCACCCATCTGCTTCGTCCAGCTTCGTTGTTCACCTCTCTTTTCTCTCGCGATTTTTCTTTTTACTTTTACGTACAAGAGAGGATAGCATTAAAAAATAAAAATTCGCACGCGTTAAGACTTGACGGTAAAATCACGAAAAAAATAATGTCAACCACTTGCGCTGGAAGCAAACTCACAGATGCTAGAACGGTACAGTGTAACTCGCCATGAGGTGAAGACTCGGTAGAGTCTTAGGAATGAACACTTTTTATTTACACAGATATTAACGTTTTAATTTTGTTTATTGATAATCTTTTGCAGTGTGATTTATTTAAACACAGTCTGGAATATCATCCGCGAGACATTACTAACATAAAATAAATTTATTACTCGATTTACCTGAGTTACAATAAAATGTGTTATAAACTGGAAGACTGTAGGGTCAGAGCCCCTACATCCACTAAAAATCACTAAAATAAAATAAATTTATTACTTGACTTGCCTGCGTCGTAATAAAATATATTGCGAACTGCAAAAATTTCGAAATATGTATATTTGTACGAGATACTGTGTCGATGACTCCATGACGACGCAGTGCAATCTGAAACTGTACTTGGAAAGATCGACGTGTCGCGCACATCATTTTTGTCCCCGTTGACAATTGTCTACCGGCGATAAAAACGTCTCGACGTGCGTAACACGTCTTTTTAGCGCAATTAAAAAAAGAGTTCTGGAACACTTCCTTTCTTCTCTCGATCAGCCTGTTCTCATCCCGTTGATTTTTTTCTCTCCCCTTCGTAAAGTAAAAAGGACGAGCTCGAAGGCGTTATTCTCTCATAGTTGAGACGTAGCTCTCGATCGCAATCGCGCAGGTAGTTTACGTTTACGAGGTTTTTCGTAAAATTTCGCCCGTTCGACGAAAGTTGCGCGCAGATAGAGCGTGTACACGAAGAGAAACTCTCGGCTAAAGTGGATACAGTCGTAGCCTGTTAAACGGCGAGTTTCACCACGGGTGACGAATTTGAAAGGGGACGGTGACACCTCGGAGCATCCGCAACCGCCTTAAAAACATTCGAATGCCAAAGGAAACGGGGGGTCCAGGACGCGTTCCTGCGGTTCGTTCCGAGGCTCTCCTTCGTGCACGACTCCGCGTCTTTTCAGCTACCTGAAGGAGAGAAGGAAGGAAAAAAAAAAGAGGAGGAGAGAGGAGACGGGTCTTCATATTTTATACGGGATGGGATCCTTTATGCGGTCGACTACGGGGGCACCCAGCGTGTCGAATAGAATTCAGGAGGCCGGTACAACGATAGGTATTTTGACATGCCCGAGAAATTAGTATAATAAAGGGGGGCTAGGTAGACCGGCTAAGTGCCTAAACACACGCCGTAAATCTCCCCTCGGTGCTCTCCAACATCCGACCAATGTGGTAAAAACACGCGCTATCTCTCTCTCTCTCTCTCTTTCTCTTCATGATTGCTGTGCCACGCTGCCTCTCGAACACCGACAGTCTGTGGACCTTTTGACGTTTGATCGATCGAGATACATCTAAGAGAATCTCTCTAACGGTCTTTATCGCGACTCTTTGCTTCTTTCTCTCTGTTCTACCACCGTCCTCTTGTCTTTTTCTCCACTCTTCGTTTTCGACAGCAGGTTTCTCCCTTTCCTCTTCCGCGATGGAGAAATCACGACGAGATCGAAACTTTGGTCATTTCTTCCATTGGCTGTAGTTGTAAATGACTCTATTCGTGAGAATTGGTATCCACTTGTACCTTTGCTTTACTTTTGCGACAGATTCGAGTCGCGAGTTGGAATTTTAATAATTGGGTCATATTTGTAGATAAATCTGCACCCTCGCTCGTCTCACAGAATTGGAGAAGGTGACGTGCAACGGTGCATTATAAAATGCACTTTAAAAATTTCACCATATCAAATTAGTTAGAAACGAAGCGTTCTAAGAATTTTGACGTTATTCGTCCAGACTTGGTAATCTAATATTTAACTAAAAAAAAAAAAAGTTTTACGTGTAAAGATGGTGTAATATCGCGAGCGAAAGATAGCCTACCTAGGCTCGAACTTTCTTCGAGGTTGCTAAAGAGTTAAACAAATTCTCAGTGCGAGCAATCGGCGACGGAACCCTGTACCTAGAAAGTCGATCCGACACCGGAGTACGCCTCTATTAGCAGCCGCTTGTAGATACACGTATATCGCGACGCCTGGGCCAACGTCAGTGGCGTAGCCGACCCAGACGATTCAACAAATCCTTCGGATTCTCGTTTCAAGGCGTCGACATTGAACAATCGAACGAAGCCACGACGGAGCTACGCATGCTATTCAGAAAAACAGTGACACACCTTATAGAATAAATAGCAACAGAACTCAACGTTGACTTTTCTAGTTTCGTGTAATTCCTCGGCTCGGAGTCAACCGAATCGAGTATTTAAAGAGAGTGACCCACGCAGAATCGTGAAAAAGGAAGAAAGCGATGTCGAGTATACCACGCGAGTAACCTCGGCAGTTAGATACGTGGCGAGTGATCGAACAATCGGGAAACGAAAGACGGGAAAGATGGACGCGGCGTGGTTCTACGCCAATGTATGTACAGCAGTGGTACATAGAGTACGTAGATACGTACAAACGCCGGCCATCCGGTGCACGAGGGGGTCGATCGATCTCTCTTTCGTCGTTGCGCGACCACCGTGCCGCTGCCACGCCGCTTCGAGATACCTCCGCGATCGGTGGTATAACGATGGTGGAGATGGAGGCGGTGGCGGCAGCGGCGGCGGCGGCGGCGGCGTGCGGTAGTGGTGGTGATAGCGATACGGCGATGGTCGAAGGTATACTTATATCGGCGGTGGTCGTGTCGGTGGTTAACGGAGGCGTGGCCTCGAACAAGGTGCCCCCGGGTGCGCGCCGCCCTTGCCTCCACGTTCCTACGTATCGTGGTTCTCCCGTGTGTTCCTCGGTTCAGCTGTGTCACGTGACCGGGTGCTCGATCCCTCGGGTTTAGCCGACCGCCTCGAACGGCTCCGAGGAAGCCCCGAAAGGCAACGCCCAACAGGGGATGCCCGTAGGATGCCTGGCTCCGTTTTCCTTCTCTCTCGGTCGCAGCGGCGATCGCGGTTCGACGTCGTTATCGGGGGCTTCGCGAACGGCCAGGCTCGAGCGTCGTTGCCGTGGTTAAGTCGATGGTGGGGAGAGCGGTGCGCGTGGGAGGAGGAGCGGTAGCCCAGTGGAGTCCGGGAAGTCGAGCAGCGCAGACGCGTTCGTTTTGCGCCGCCGTCGATCCTCTCTCGTCGTTTTCGGATTTACATCTCGAGCAGCACCACCAGCAACTGGCAGGCATCATTTTGCAGCAACGTCACCGACCGAACGCGCCGCGTACTCGCGTATTTGTCGCGCGGCACGCTCTCCGACGTTCCTCCTTCGACCGCGTTCTCCTCGTTGATCCTCGTCGATTCGAGTAGTCAACGAGAGAGGTCGATGGGAAGCAGCGCGCGGGTGGTGGTCGTCGACGATCGTCGTTGTCGCGTTGTCGATTCAACTGGCACCAGAAGAACCAGCGTACCAACGACGAGGATTCGAGTAGTTTCGACTCGTCTGTTTCGCGCGTGTCAGGCTTGGTGATACAGTCGGTAATTATTACGGGAACGCGAGACAAAGTGGTTGCGTTGCGTTTAAATCGGCAGAAAGAGAAAGATAAGAAAGAAGAGGAAGAGGAAGAGGAAGAAGGAGAGGGGAAGAGAGACAGAGAGAGAGAGGGAGAGAGAGAGAAAGAGAGAAAGAGAGAGAGAGAGACGTCGAAGGAGAAGCAGAAGCAGCGCACCGGACATCGGAGGCGAGAAGAGAACGCGAGGAAAAAATTGGAATCAAAGTGTCGTCGGCCGAGAAGGGATGCCTACAAAGGGGGAAAGGGGAAAAGCGACGGACTTCAGCATCGCGGCCATCATGGCGCCCAGGGGTCCGTCCTTCGGGCATTACCACCTGCAGGGCATTGGCAACGCCGCCGCTACCGCTAATACCAGCTTGGAATGTCCAACTGGCAAAGCATTCGTCGCCAATTCTCATCTCGATCACCGTGAGTTTTCCATAATTTTCCTCCATTTCTCTCTCGTAAACCACCGCCATTCGCAGGCGCTTCGTTGCGATCAACATTTTACTCCATTTTCACATATGTCCGTAAACAAGATCACCGATGCAACGTACAAGTACGTCAACGTATAACGTGTGGAAATCAACCCTGTCGCAAATGAAAACTTACCCGAGTTTCCCCGAGTATAGGACGTGTCTCGTTCGTAGATAACAATTCAGTTTATTCTGTTGTACGTGTAGGTAAACGCATACGTAATAAAAAGGCAAAATATTTTCACGATGAAACGATGTTCTTGAAAATGTTCGATCCAAAGATCCGGTGGAGTCACCTCGAGTACTCGCGAAGACCCGTGTCGAGCCGTTTTCTATCCGACGGTGTGCGAGTCGACGAGACCCGATATCGTTGCCAGAATGTTGTAACGCGAGTGTCCGCGTATCACAAACCGATGAAAAATTGGACGAAAACTTGGCATTTTACGTCGTAATCCAACGACACCGATAAACAAGTAGTGGGACAACGAACAAATTGAGCTTCGATGAACCAATCGAATCGTTACGCAGTATACAATTGTTGACGATAACTGAGCCCGTGATCTCGAGTGAGAGCCCATGTTACACTTTGTTCGAGATAAAAGTCGATGCAAATTTGATGAAAACAAGCACTTTGCGTAGATATTTGAAGAAGTAAGAAGTTATCTTGGAACGTGATAAACGTGACTTCTCTCTCATTCGAGATCATCTCAATTTTCCTCAATTTTCTCGTTCCATCCGTCGAATTGCCAGCGATGGAATTTTCATTCCACGGTCACCTGTGGTACGTTGGTTCAACATGAGCGTAGCTTCGCGTCCATTAGCCAAGGCGTTGACTGCCTTTTCGTCCGTTTAATTACAATTCCGTGATCTATCGGATGACCAGGTGAAAATAGAATTCCGTCGTTGGTCGGATCGGAAAAGATATTTGGCCGGTCAGATGATAATTAGCGTCGCGAAATGGGAGCACTGCCGAGCAGAAAATAAGCGGCTAATTGTTGCCAACGGATCGCGCGCGTAAATTTTACCTGTTCGCACCGAAATTAACGGTCCTGGCTATCTTTGCCATCGCGCGGACGAAAGCATTGTACGCGCACGATCATCCCCCTGCCCGCTTTATTACCGATGTTTTTCTTCGAATTTCGCGTCGTTAGGAATAAATAATTGGCCCGAGGAGGGCCAATTATTTACTCGGTAGCGATAAGCGGTCGGAGCGGTTGAAGACGAAGAAGTGGAAAGGAAATTATCAGGTTGGAGTGGACGACGGGATTCGTGTTAATTTCGAAACGAAAAAGTATCATTCGCCAACGAACGATTTTTCTACGGGGGGAGGAGTGGGGGGGGGGGGGGGGGAGGCGACGTAAATTGCCGGTGTTTTTGTCTTCGAGAACTCGTCCGGTGCTTTCAGCCGGTAATCACATTAGCACCGTTAACGACGCCATTACAGCACCCGTAGCAATCTAGAGATTCTTAATCGTTCCCAGGAACAAGTTCTGCCCGCGTACACACGGAGTAGAGTGGGCGAGGTGGAGAACATTAAATACGAACTTGCAATTAGATTCATAGGTACACCACTATTGGCTCCTCCGCCGTCTGTAATCATTGTTTCGCGAAACGCGTTGCGGTAATACACATATCTCGCAATGCTACCGGATAATGGGAGAAAGAATTTGCATTAATAACACGCCGATGTTAAAAGCGTGTGCCGCAGTGAAACGGGGCAACGTGAAATCGATTCAAGCTCGGGGCGATGTGGCGTGTTTCTCCGCTTCACCCGGAGGATATTTCAACGACTTAATAATGAAATTCACCTAACGATAAACGTTAATGCCACTGGGTAAATGGCACTCGAATCACCATTTTAAGTTTCGTGCCCGAATCCCGACGCTCGCGAGTTATCTCGTCCTCGTCATCTGTCTCTTTTTCTCTCTCCCCTCTCTTTTACTGTCCCTTTCTCTCTCTCTCTCTCTCTCTCTCTCTTTCTCGAGCATTTAGTCGTAGGTACCAGCCAGGGAATTTAGAAGGAAGCGCGTCAACTCGTGTAACGCGATCGTTATTCGGCTCGTTCCGTCGATCCTTTTGAACAACATCCTTCGAACGGCCGGGTGGTGACAGGATTCTGGGTGGTCGACTGTCGGTCGTGGCAAAAGGAAGCTGACGTCAGTAGCTCGGTCATATTTCTTCTTGCCTTAAGATCATGGAACATGGGACCACCTCTTGGCACGCCACGGCCAAGAGTTTTAACTCCTTCCGTTGGCCGGAAAGCTTCCGGTAAGACATGCGCCCTCACGCAGCACCTATTCGAGATCCCCTTCGGATCTACCAAAACCGAGATTCTCCTCCTTTTTTTCTCTCCCATCTCTGACGTTCCTTTCATTTCTACGTCTCTCCCCGAGCCCTTTTAACCTTCACACTTCTAACTGACGCTCTCTTTTCTCTCTCTTTCTTTCTCTTCCTTTCGATTCACATTGCGAAAGTTGAGGATATTGACAGCTCGCGCAGTCGAAAATCTACACACGTGTACCTAAATTTTGTTTCGTTGAGAATCCGACTGTGATAACCTATTGCTCACTGCAAGCTTTATTTCGCATACTACGTGTTATTGCTAGATTCTTCATAATAGAAACAAGCAGTGATTTTGATTGTTATTTTATACAAAGTAAGAGAATTGCAATAAATAAATTAATAAATGTATCTACATACGAAGAGAAAAGAACAAATTGGCGTGAGAACAAGTCAGAGGAAAGAGAAGTTGTTAAGACATTTCTAAGAAGGAGGAAGTCGTTTTCTTTACTATATGGACAATATTAAAAGCAAGCAACAAACAAATTAATAATTGTATTTGTGTGTCGAGAGGAAAAGATTAGCCCCGGGGACGAGGAAGGAAGAAAGGAAATGTTACTGGGAAATTTCTAAAGAAAGAGGAGAAGTCACTCTGTTTACCACATGGATTAACGTCGCTTCGTGGAAATCTCTACGGATATTGACCCGCGTCTGACCAAATTCGTGTTCCACGAATTCTCGCGTCGTTCAAGGGTAAACATCGTCGTACATCCACGATTCATTCAGTCGCAGTTGGAACACGGCGCTCGAACGTTCGAAGACGTATCGTCGCAACGAGTCGCGTGTTGTGGTTATACAACGTTAATTAATGCCACACCACACCACGGCACGGCCGGAACGTTAGCAGGTTGTTATTGCGTTCGTTCGATCGTGTACCTGGCCATTAAAATCGCGACTCGAGTGCCTTGCAAGTGCCACTCGGTGGACCTCCGAAGAATACCCTTTGCTGGAACGATGGCGTTGCGCGTTAACTCGCGCTCCTCTCCTCCTTTCGTCGGGCCGAAAACGAAAGACCTCGCGTGGAAGAGAGAAAAAAAAAAAACGTACGTGTACGATAGAGATGGCGAGAGGGGAGAGAACATAGGACGAGAAACAGGAATTCGAGATGAAAACCGCGAACGCGTGATGTCGTGAAAGAACGTCGCGGTCGGGGGGAGGGGGAGGGAACGCACGCAACACGCACGGTTGAGGTGTTAATTTTAACACTCCAGGCTTTCCCCGATGGTGTCGGGCCGACCGGCTGCTCCGAAGCGACGCCACGCGGTTTCACGAAACCAGTCCACCGCTCGCGATGGCTCAATAAGGAAATCGTGAAATTTTATCGTCGAATTCGTCCACACACGGACCACGGACACCGGTGTATTACACCTCTTTTTCACTCGTCCACACGCGCGGACGATTCGAGCATTTTCGAATCGCGTTTATTGTTAGTTCGGTGCACGGCGGAGGCTCCGGGGAGAGTTAGGGAACCTAAGTACTGGCAGAACGAGCGCGGTTGGGAGGAAAGGGGGATGCGTGCGTGCGCGACAAGTGCCGCGGCCGTGCGTGAGTGCGTACCATGCACGCAGATGCGATGATGCACGCAACCAGCGAGAAACGCACGCGATGCGCTGTTAGCTCACCTTCCTTTTTAACGCGGTTCGCGTTCCCTCTTCTTTCTCTCGTCGACGCGTTTATCCGTTTCCTCGAAATTCTTCCGTCCTCCTCTTCCTCCTCCTCCCCCTCCCCCCTCCCCGCCGCGTCGTTAAATTTCGACGCCACTCGCCAACGGGGGCTCGCTGTTTCATTATCGTAATTGTGAGACGCGTGTTTTCCTTCGCCGCCGTCTGAAGTTCAGCGCGGGCCGGCAGACGATTGTCCGCAGATACAGTGGTGGGTATTATTTATTTACGGCAAACACTTTTCAGCGTGAGGTGAAAATACGGGAAAGAACGGGACGAGAAGGATAGCAGGGGGGATATGCTAGAACGAACGCGTGTAATTGGTTCCCGAACCTCGGTCGTTGTAGCATTTTTTTCATTTACAACGTGTGTATTTACACGTTGAAACCATATTCATGACCGGTGGCGAAGATTACGATCGGGAAAAAGTGGGCAAACGTAATACGGACTGGAGAAAAATAAGTGACATAAAATTTGTTTCTTCACGGTGAAATGTTACTTATTGTTAGATAGAATATTATATACAAAGAAATATCTTACGATAAATGAATCGTACTTCTTACGAACAAATGCTATTTATACGAATTAGTTACCTCATGCGTTGAGTTACCTTATGCACAAGAGAGAAAGAGAATCACACCGTCAATTAGTGTCTTCTCTTTAGTTTTCGGATCTTCAAATCATCACTCGGGACCACCGTGCGCCAATTTTAAATTGCTAGCTCTCGTCTTAATCTCAGCAGAGATCGTCAGAAATCGCTGGGAACCTTAACACCGGAATGTTAGAAAGAAACTGGTGAAAGTAATTGGACGAGCGCTGTATCTGTCAAATACGTCGTCGAAAATTTGACGAAAAACCGGTTTGGGCACGCGCGGCTGAGAAAACGTTCGCTCGTACGCGTTCGGAACGGCTATCGGAAACAATTCGAGCGACACGATATATCAAATGCTTCTAGAACGGCGACTAACTTTAAATTACAGTCTTTCCAACCCTCCCGGACGACCAATTTTCTTAACGGGGCAGAACCGTTTCTCCTCGCTAGAGTCGATGACTATATATTTCCTAGCTCTTCAACTTACGGTGACGTCCATTCACTCGCATATGTAGATACATATGTACGTACGTACAGCAACTTACGAAGATATTCGAACTATAACTTTTAATATCTCCTATCTGTATTGTATGAAACGTCTTGAAATTAAATAACATAAGCATTTTATCGAGAGACGTCTGTTGCATGTTATATTGATAAAATTTAGAACGAATCTGTAAATGTTTATAGAGGTCACGAGATATTTATTGCAAACTTGCATATATTTTAAATATGTAGCTAGAAATGTATATAAGAATATGTGACATTTTTACTGTTATAATTATTGTTATTTCTTTATTGTTCAAGTATGTTACGTGGTAGTCTTAAAGGTTTTTCCTCGTTAATTAAGTTAAATTTAGCAAAGAATTAATATGCAGCGTCAATAATCGTCTCAAGTATTTAAAATGTATCTACTCACTTAATATTGACACAATACTCACCGTGTATCTTGTAATTTTTATACATATTTTTAGATTTGGCCAATATAATCATATATTATAATTCATGACAATCAGATCTCGTCGCGATATTTAATTTAATTAATAATAGGAAATTTAATAACTTATTAATAGGAAAAGATACGTTTTTGAAGTTCATTAGATGAAAATCCTAGTAAAAGGTAATTTCTACAATTTCTAATCTTTTGTATCAGATTAAAATTACAACAAGTTTCAAAGAAAATGTCAAAGATATCAAAATGTACGTACATAATACGTTTATAAAAGCTATCTACAAGCGTTGGAACACTTTCGTGCGAAAACTATGTTATTACTTCGCTTACTTCTTAATATCTTTAGATAGCTTCGTTCTCATTTCTGTATCATCCGTTCTTGTTCTGCCTCTCTTTTCACGTCTACTGATAAAAAAAAAAACGAGTTTGCACACTATAACGTAGCAACCAGCTCCGAATATCGACGTATGAGACAACGTGCGTTCACGTTGCATGCACGTATCACGATGTCGTGACGTTAAGCGACATTCGAAAGTCGAATCGTTCGTCCGAGATCGGTTAAGTTAACGTCGTTGCCGACACTCATTTCCGCTTTTTAATGGTATCTTCGTTTGCTTCTTGCCCGGAAGTACGCCAGTTTCTTTTTATTTCTCTTCGCTCGGTCTCGCAACGAAGCGTTTCGTTAGAAATTTGATTGCTGAGTCGTTTCGAGCTCCGATCGAAAGTGTTTCTCGAAAGTTTTTCGCTCGACGCTTGTTGTCCGTGAACTGCGGACCTCGTGGAAAATCTAGGGATACAAAATCACGTAGAATATACATAAAATTCCAAGCTTTTTATAACGTCTGATGCGTAAAACAATTCACTATCAAACTTTTATTTGGATATGGTCAATTATCCAATAAACTCTGTCCATCATGAAACTTCTGAAATCATCCTTATATTGTTCTTTCATTCACAGTGCTATCACTTTCGCTGCGAAAATAAAAAAAAAAAAAAAGCACAGTTATAAAGATCCACTGGGCTCCTCTAGTTTCGCAACTTGTTGAACTCGCTTTTCTAAAAAATATTGTTTCTAAAAAATATTATTTCGAGGAGGAGTTAAATAAAGCCTACCTCGTCTCTCGTAAATTTCGCTGATTCAAACATCTTTGTATGAACATTGAAAAATTTCTTTCACGACTAAATCCACCACGGTATCGAGAATCGAAGTTTCCCTTGAAACTTGTTGCAAGATTTTTTTCTTCGCCAAGTTAAAAGAGTCGAAGATATCGACAATTTTTCATTGAGCGTGCGAATACTTTCTACATCCACTGTATATGGTTTAGTCGTTTGGCGAAATGTGTGTGTGAAAGAAAGAAAGAAAGAAAGAAGAAGAAGAAGAAGAAGAAGAAGAAGAAGAAGAAAGAGGAGGGTTTCTCCTGTGAATCGGTGTTCGCCCGTACACTTTCTCGAGAGGAGCAATTTTTTTTATCGCTCGCGACACGTGTGCGCCAGAGTATGCGTAAACGCACGGGTATCACTTGCGGATCCAATTTGAGATACGACGCCGGAAGACGCATTGTTCGCGCGGAATAGTACAAATTAACAGATCGGTATCGTGACGGCCGCAATTAACATTGTGTACACTGGGCGCGGTGGATTGGCTTTCTTGAAATCTGACGGTTTAATTAGGCGCCACCTTCGTGGCAGATGCGCGCTCTGTTCGATTAATTAACCCCCGCCCCTGTACTCGGCTTTCTCGTATCGTTTCAGTTCATCTCGCTCGCTTTAAATCGACACGCTTAATGGCAATCGCGTCGCGATGAAAAACAGCGTTTTCGCGATCATTCCGTTTCATCTCGACCTGGTATTTGTCATTTTTCAAGGAGGCCGTATGCGCGAGATGGTGATTTTTTTTCTTCTCTTTTTTTGTGCCTTTTGTGTGTCACTTGCCCTCGAAATCGTGTTTCTCTGTCTGCGTTCTTTCGGTCATTTATATTTTTCCAACGTTGAAAAGATGCCTCAAGTTTGAGCGAAGCGTACAAAGTTCTTAAGTAGGATTTTTCATCTTTCTTTAAAAATATTCTAAATCTTCTTCTGTCTTCTAAAGTGAAAGTAAGATTGGGATATAAGAGTTTGAGAGGCTGGTAGGATTAAAACGAGGATGTTGGAATTTCGTCGGTTTGCATTGCACCGTTTTTCGTTTGAAATGATTCAGTCAGAACTATTTCTGAACAGTTGGATGCTTCGACTTGGAGTTTTAGTTCAATCAATTTACACTGGTTCAAATTTCATTTCTTGGTATTGAGTCAACGAAAGGAAATTTTTAAGTAAAAGCTTCGTCTAGTATTTTTTCATCACTTTAGAATCTAATTTTATGAAATTCAAGAAAATTAGAGACTGCGGAAATTTGTATTTTTGTTGATACATAATTGGCAATATGGTCTACTAAATGTTAAACGGAATATTGTATTTTGAATATTTTATTGTTGGATGTAAAAGAAGTCACAATGACAAGAAACAGTCACATTTATGAATATTATAAGCTCGTTCATATTTCTCCTCGATAGTTTTATTATTTTTACATCCGATAATTAGATCAAGTTGTACAAAAACTTACCAACTCTCAAAATAACAGAAACTTAAATACACTGCGGCTTTCATTTTGGATCTCTATTTTGCAACTAAACTTAGCAACTCGTCGAACAACTCTTAACTCTTACATTATGTCAAAACTGTCAAGTCATAGTACCATTTTGGACTTGCCTATCCACTATACAGCTATAATTCAGTCTCTACTTTATTAAATGACATAATAATAAAGAAATAAATCTACTCAACGGGGATAAAGCTCTTTCATTTTTTTTAACTTAAAATCTTCAAATTTCACTCAATTCCGGATCATTGAGTTGGTATCTTCTAATTACAGATAATAATAACTTCTGGTCTTTAACCTCTTGTCTGAAAAAATTGAGTTACGCTCGTGGTATGAATTATGGTCTGAAAAAAAAAAAAGAAAACAATGCCACGCAATGCGAACTCTCTAATTTGCAAATTAGTAAGCACAAATCGACACGACAAGCACGATTATTTTACACCTGACCCTTCTATCATAACGGTCAATATTTGTCTTAGGAAGTTTGGAAAGAAAATCGCGAGACAAGAGGTTAAGCCTACTGCAGTAAATGTCGCGATTTAAACTAATGGTAAATTGCGAATGTTTCAGGAACGAGGACGTCACCGGTGAACATAGTTGCGACCGCGACCGTTGTCACGGACGAGGCGTTGCTCGCCGACGACGAGGTGGACAACTGCGAGGGCGAGAGCGAGGGAACGGAGAAATCGACTCAGGAGGAGGACGAGGAGGTCGATGTGGACGTGGAGGAGTGCAGCAGCGTCGACGACGGGCCGGTTCACGGTGTCCCGGACGATCTGAGCACGACGTCCTCCGCGAGGAAATGCCAAGACGTTTACAACGAACACGAGCGGAAACACCGGCTGCGAACCAGTTGCAATTCCGACGAGCTCCGAGACGTCGAGTGTCATCTCGAGACGAAGGAGCTGTGGGACAAATTCAACGACCTCGGCACGGAGATGATCATCACGAAAACTGGCAGGTAAGCGAAACGTATCGATCGGTTAACGTCTCGCGCGACTGACAACGAGAGCAGTAAGGTCGCGTGACGCGTGCAGGTGCAACTGTTAGAGGATGCCCGAATCGGGAATTGAGAGATATTCGTCTCGCTTGGAAATTAACTTCCATTTCGAGGGGCTTTGTCGACCTTTTTTTGAGAAAGAGAGAGAGAGAGAGAGAGAGAGAGAGAGAGAGAGAGAGAGGCGCTAGATAACATTCGGCAAACCGAGAGGTCTCCTCGAAATTGGAGCGAATCTATCGAATTGGTGGAATTTCTTATAAAGAGATTCCTCGGTTGGACGAAGCGTGTTCTTATTTCATTATATACTACTTTTATTTGATTAAGCGAATTCGATTTAATTTTTATTGGCAAAGCACTAAGGGGGTATTTAAATTCTAACGCTCAAATTTTGCATTTCTAATTGTTCGCGACATATTTGACGTTTTTATAAGGAAGAAGTAAAGCTACCTCTTTCTTCAATTAACAGGTCAAGAATCTTTTGAATCAAGAAATCTCCGAAAAGGTTGTTTTGAAATGATTTTTAGCGCGCTTAGATGGAGAACCTTTAGACGGAGAACGAGAAAAAGAAAAAAAGAGACAGTAACACGTTTCTTCGTTTTAAATACACCAGACGTGCGTGTCTTCGACATTCATAGGAAATCGCACGGTTTACGACTTCGATTTACTACGTGCGAACAAACGACGAGACCACTTCCGAATGAAACACGCGCGTTCGGCTAATAACGGGAAAATAAAATTTCTTTTTTTCCTTTTTTTCGGCTGTAATTAGGCAGCGTCACGGCGCGCCGTTACGGCCCCGGTGTACGATCGTTAATTATCGCGGCGTGAACGCGGCTGGTAGCGCGTTTCGAACAAAAGCCAGTCCTCTCGAGCTTCGTAAGCACCCTTCCCCGACGGATACCGGGCAAATTGCGACAGCGCAAACAAAACATCCGACGTGGGTACTCGAACTAATGGATTTCATTGACCGACGTTTTACGAGATATTTAAGGGAGTTTTTCGGTGTAATTTATCGGTGGCAATTTGTGCCTCTTTCTCTCTCTCTCTCTCTCTCTCTCTCTCCTTGTCCCTATGCGCGCGTATACGCGCGTCTACCTTCATTTTTATAGGTATGCTAATAAAGCGGAGGCCGCAGCTGCGCGCTCTAAGGATGCGTGACCACGTTGAAATTACGAGATGTTTGCGCGCAAGGGGAGGCCCCCGGTCTAACGCGCTGTCCCTTGTACACCTTCCTCTGATAGCTTTAAAATGATATCACCCTGCCTATCGGGAAACCGCGAGCAAATCGCCCGTGTTAGATACTGTTTAACTCCCGTTCGTTCCTTCTGCCTACGTTTCATACATTTTTCTACGAAACGCTACGTCGTTTTGTTTGCGCGGTGATACAGGAGCGAAGAATAGCGCGTGTTTCTTGACACTTTCGATGAGAAAATATACGCGAACGTTACTCGTTTTCATAGTACGTTGCCTGTTAATTATCACGTCGCAATTATGCATTCAGCGTAAAGTCCAGAACAAACACACCTAATTACAACGTCAGGGAAGTGCGGGATCGCGATATGAAATTGCGACACGCAATTGAACAGTGATTTACTTTGTTTATTGTTAGCGAAAGAATATTTGGCTGTTTCGTAATTTTAAATGTTAATCGCTCGCGACAGTCGACATTTCAAATTAGCCTCTCAACTAATTACGAAACGTGGGTAATTAACGGGTATCGCGCGATGCGAGGGTTCCGTCGATGTGGAACGAAGTGCGGCAAAATGCTGTCGTAGTTGGGAACACGCGAACAGACGATTCGTGTATGAGTTTCCCTCAAACACGAAAAAAAGTCAAACGTGACAAATGGCTCCAGAGGCGAGACTTCGGTGGCAGTCGTGCGTAATTCTTTGATGGGTGGATTAAAAGAGTATCGGTCAAGTTTTATTAAACAATATAAAATTGGTCGTAATTTGAAAATAAAATTAATGCACATTCTAGGACAAAACATATTAACATTCACATCCAAAATCCAACACTAACACTTACGTTCGAACATTACAAGATATTGCTTTCCTACGAAACCAATATAAATTGTACTTGTATACTTTTGCATGCTTATCAGTGGTAATTTTGCAGCAAAGTTGACGTATCTCGTAGAAAGATCAAGAGACTTAAACGAAATTCGTTATTTATCATATTGAGTTTCGCGCGTATGTCTTGCTTTATGCTAGTTTTGCAATCGCGTAAATTCGCGAGTATCAAGTTGAAACACTCGGGAGGTTAGGTAGCCGTGTATAATTTCCGTGTACATACGAAAAGGTTATATTATAATTAATATATACGTATAAATATGAACGAAACATAAATTATAAATTACACATATATTAAATATATTAAATAATACACGTTAGAGTATAAATTACACGTAGGTATAATTTCCGAGAGTCACTTCGACACAATAGCGAAAATCGATAGTGAAAGTTAGAGAGACGCGTGCACTGGCCAGAAATTAAAAAAAAAAAAAAAAGAAAAAAACACAAATCCATCCGAGCACGTGCACCCGTTCTCGAAACATCTCAGCGAGCAGAATCACACAAGACGGCCGGCTTCGTCGAAACAATATCGGTAATCTAAAGTATTTCGAAGTAATTTCCAGGGCGTGTCGTTGGCTCGACTTTCTTTCTAGGCACGATCGATATATCAAGAACGCGGCGATGCACGAATAGCGTCGTTAGCACGAGAAACTTGGCACGAAATCCCAGCTGAACGAAAACGTCAGTCTCTCGAGTGACAATACGAATTCGGACCAATCAGGTGGAATTGTCTGGCCCTACGGGGCGCCCAGCACCATATACTCCTCTGATTCTTCCTCGAGGACTAGAGACCTCACGGGGTCTCTTTTTTCCCACGTTGGCACCCGCCAAGCGTTCTCTTTCTTTCTTCTACTTCTCTCTTTCCCTTCTCGCCTTTCCCTCTTAATTCTTTTCCCTCCGCGTTGTCGTCGTCTCTTCCACACAGGCCTATATTCGATTTCAATATCGCGAACAAAGCCAATTTCACGCGTGCTGCGAGGAAAAGGAAAGAAAGCCCGAGGTATCGCGGTTGCCTGGCTCGAGCCCGAGTGAACGCGGAGATCTCTCTCGCTCCTTGTAGATCGGCCGATCTTTTTCTCTCGTAACCTATAATCAACGAGTTTTCGCTGATCCTTGCTTCACCTGACCCAACGGCAGGTCCTTATTTTCGTTCTCCTTTCGTTTTATTTCGTCAGAGATCGACAACAGGCCGTGGCCCTCTTCTCGATGTCAATCGTGGAAAGTGAAACGATCGAGGTGGGCGGTGGGAGGCAGGTCTCGCGTACGGGTTAAGGAAACGAGTTCTCGAACGAGAATTTCACGTTGGTTCGCCACTACCGTTGCGCTGGTGTTGTTCGTGAAGTTTCACAGCGGGAAGGTAGCGAAAATCGAAGAACGCGCGGCTCTGTTGGCAGCCTCGCGACGAGTGTATATTTTTCAAAGTTTAAGTAGGTAAGCGTGGACTGCGAAGCAGCGAGTAGAATAGGAGGTGTGGACGAGCAGGTCAACGGAGAGCGAGACAGGATACCGGCGGATAGAGGGTACTCGTCACGCGAACCCTTCATCAAGGTGCCAGCAACCTACATTATATACACTCACACGTGCCCCGGCCCCGGTAGGGTGAACGTGCATGTTACGCGAGAACGTGCACGGATCGCGAAACACGGCGCACGGAACAACCGAAGGAATGAAAAGGCGATACAGAGAAGACGAGAGAAAGAGGCCGAGGATCGCGAGGGCCGAGTTGGTGTGCGAGTTGAAGAGAGAGAGAGAGAGAGAGAGAGAGAGNAGAGAGAGAGAGAGAGAGAGAGAGAGAGAGAGAGAGAGAGAGAGAGAGAGATGGAGAAGCAGGAAGAGCGAGTGGGAACGACAAGGAACCGCAAAATGTCTATTTGTCTCTGTTACTCTGTTGTTCTCACGGTTGCAACCAAAACTCGAGTAGATACGTCGGCACAAAGAGAAAGAACCGAGAAGAAACGTCCAATTTCACGTCTGAACATGCGCTCGATGCGAACATAATTGTACAGGATACATCAACAGGATGTTGGAAACAGTCTTCACGATCTTTGAATACTGTATATGTCAATAAAATTTGTTGAATTAATATTCAGGGATTTCCAGAGTTAAATGATGATGATGGTTGATAAATGTACGTTTTAATCTTCTATAACATCGTAAAACTTGAAAATTTTATATGTATTAATAATATATTAATAATTATAATATATATAATATATATAATATTAATATATTAATAATTTTATATATATATTAATAATATATTAATATATTATAATAATTATTAATAACGACGATTATATTATTATATTATTTATATATATTATTAATAACGATAATTTATAACGATTGTTGATTGTCAGATTTTTAATTGGACTAAACAATTAACCCCTGCAAACCGGAATCCCGTTTACTAGGAGATTATCAATTAATAAAACTAACAACATACTTCGCCGTAACTAATAATATATATTAGTAGGTATTATTATATTAATCAACACGTAGTTAATAGTTAATGAAGTCTCGACGGGTACAGTTCTTGAACGACCCGAGAACCACGGAGAGTTCTTTCAATTGCAACTGAAAACTCGTTCAAAT
Source organism: Frieseomelitta varia (assembly GCF_011392965.1). Lineage (NCBI taxonomy): Eukaryota > Metazoa > Arthropoda > Insecta > Hymenoptera > Apidae > Frieseomelitta > Frieseomelitta varia. The sequence continues at coordinate 102,342 of NW_025110009.1, read as the reverse complement.
ATGCGCATACATCAACATAAAAAAACGAACGGGGATTCCGTTTCTCACGTAACTCACTCGAACATAATATATATATATATACACGCCTATACGTGATAAAGATTAAAAACGTGCTAATTATCGAACGGACCGCCTCGAGTAGCTAGGTGCGACACGGAAAGAGTCCACGGACATAATTATAACAGAGACAACACCTGGCGGTGTTGCAAAGTCGTTAGCTTGGCAAACATTTAAGTAACTCGGATGGCCTTTCGGATCGCTATAATATCCAGTGCTTCCGTAATCCATTTGTAGCAGCCCTTCCGCTGGTGGTTCTGTCCTCGGGGCTGATGGCTTCTCCGACCACTCTCTCTCTCTCTCTCTCTCTCTCTCTCTCTCTCNAATTTGTCGGAAGCCTTGCTCTATTCTATTTCGTAGTATTTCAGCATGTTCAATCGATGTTGCGTATACGATAGATTTTAAATGTCCCCACAAGTGAAAATCTAATGGATTCAAATCCGGGGAACGAGCAGGCCATGCAATAGGACCTCCACGACCGATCCATTTATTTGCAAAGTGTTGATTTAAAAATTGCCTAGCCACTCGGCTAAAATGCGGCGAAGCTTCATCATGCATAAACTGCATACGAATAATCTAATATCGACTTGGAACTTCCTCTAATATTTCGTGTAAACGCGTGCTCAAATAATCAACGTACTTTGTGCCTCTTAGTTTCCCATCAAGAAAAAAAGGTCCAATTAAAAATTTATCAATTATTCCTGCCCGTACGTTTAAACTAAACTGGTGTTGAATGCACAATAACCTGTGGGTCCAATTGTGATTATTATGAAAATTGTTCAAACTAAACTGGTGTCGAATGCACAATAACATGTGGGCCCAATTATGATTATTATGAAAATTGAATGTACCATCCCTGGTGAAACTAGCTTACTAGAGTTTACTCTGTTTATAAAATTCATTATATCTCATAAACGAAGACAGATAGGACATATATTTATATGACTTTTTTTTTTTCATTATTTTTAGGCATACAATCAGCTCCCGAAGCGGGTCCCACAAGTTACGAAACACCCTGTATACTATATATTCTCTCTCTCTCTCTCTCTCTCTCTCTCTCTCTCTCTCTCTCTCTCTCTCTCTCTTCTCTCTCTCCACCCCTGAAATGTATATACGTTGCTCCCGCTATAGACCAACAAGCCAGATGTACGTATGCGTTTGTACGTATGTGTATATACGCGCGTATGCGTATATTTCGAGGCTGTTGGGGTGCTTTGGGGTCGAGGTGTTCCTGCGATTATGGCCTCGTTAGCCACGGCCCATGGAGGGCTTGTTTGTTTCTGCCTAATTTGACAGGGAAATACGCGGTACAACGAGAGACAGCCATTTTAGGGAAGAGAGAGAGAGAGAGAGAGAGAGGGGGCAAACGATCTTTTTCTGTTCGATCGTACGAATCGTTTAGTTTTATTGTTCCGTTCTATAATTTTCGTTTAATCTAACCCGACGTTTTTATTAAATTTTTGTACCATAATTTTCTCGTCATTGGAGGAAAGAGAAAGAAGATTCCAGTGATTTGATGTGCAGAGGAGCCTCGCTTAGGTGAAGCCCTATTTTTTCGAATGTCTCAACAAAGAATACAACGTTTCTTAGTTATTACCCGACACTCCATTCTGACAACGTGATTTTTAAACGTGAAGATATTTGTGTCATTCACAAATGTTCATTAAAACCATCAGGTTATAAATGCGTAACAAAAATTTAATTACGCTAATAACGCTCTTCTATATCTCGATGTAATCTATATCATTGCGACCAGTACGAAAAATTGTCGCGTTTGTATAAAGCAACGCTCTCAACTCAGGATACGAAGAATTAGACTGTACGCCCGACGAAGAACGCGCGCGTTATTATCTAAATTGAATAAAAAAATCGTTGTTGCATTTCCAGCGATTCAGTAGGTAACAAATCAACGACTCGCACGTCGTGATTCTCTATAAAGATAAGGCCGATCGTGTTCACGCGCGAGATGTATACGGGGGTGTAGGAGCGCGACGAGAAAATGGGGACGAGGGCGAAGGATCGGGGGGGAAAGCTAGATTGACTTACTATCGATACTTAATAGGCGTTTCGATATATTCCTGTTCCATCGTTGAACGCAGGAGGAACTACCCTTCGGGGCGGTTAATTTTCTCGATGATATATTACAACAGAATCGTTGTACGCTGGAAATTCGTTTCGAGAGAGGGGCGATTCTGAAACGACCGAGGGTGGCGAAACGGTAATCGCACGGTCGTTCGTTTTTCTGGTAATGCGTTCACATTAGACAAGTTTTGGTCGGACGACTGACTCTCATATCACCCTCAAAAATATATATATATATATTTTTAAATTATTTTTACATTTATACATTTCTAAGTGCGTTTATATAATCATTCGATAGTTTGTCGTTTAACCATGGCAAGCGTATAAAGAGAGTTTACATTTGTCGTTAACAATTGCGATTGACTTATTAAGAAGGGATTGAAAGAAACAATTGTTCGAAAGGAGAATAGAAAAACTGTCGTTGGTAGGTTAGAGAGTTAATAATCCGATCAGATTAGAATTTTTGCAAGTTCCACGCGGATGCGAAATCGATAAATTGATTTTATTGAATTTTATGAAACGATTGCGCAAACATTGGCGAGTTCTTTGTCGAGCAACTATATCGAAAATTAATCAGAGATGTCGATAAGATATCAAACGAAGAGAGTTTGACAGCGTGAGCCTTTTAATTAAACGACTCGAAGACGATCAACTCAGAAACCTGCCGTAAACGCAGATCTTGAGATCGTCGATTCTTCAATGGCGCGAGTCGCGTCGTCACGTCGTGCATATTTTCGAGTGAAGCGCGAGGTAACCCATTCAAAAGACACCTAACGAGATCTACTTTCGGGCCACGGATGAAAGAATAGAATTTCGCGCGACGTTCCATCATCGTTATCGCGATCGTTTCAAAGAGAGTGTGACAGACAGTGGTAGAGGCATCGAGAAGGCTTGTTCATCCGTGAAGCGATCTTTTGCGGTTGGTGATTTTCAGGCGATTGCGGCGTTTGCGGTCACCGAGGGCTCGAACCGATCGGCACCGCCTTTCAATGAACGCGCACGATTTGTGTCGCGTTCTCGTGGCTTTCAACGTGATCGTCGTTAAAGTTCACCCGTCGACTTTCGGACGATTTGTCTCGTTTGCTGCAACGTTCAGCTCGTCGCAAAGGCTTGAGGCACTTCGTGGCTCAAGAACCTCAGAAATGAAAGGAAACAGTTATGTGTATTTAGATGATATCTTGATTCATGTTTTCAAAACTCAACTTGATCCCCGCGCTCATAGTTCAATTGAACGCGTCTTCGAATGTAGGCGAAAACTGGATGGATGAACTTTTGCATCGGAACAATTATTGCGTTTGCAACGCGTTATTTGGAGGACTTGGAAGCCAATCAGTGCAAGTTGTTTTCTATTAGAGAATGACTTGTGTCGTATAAATATATTTTTATCGAATAAATGAAACAGTTTAGTTGTAATAAATATATTTTTATTGAATAAATGAAACAGCTTAATTGTAATTTTGTGATGGCTGTATTGGTGATAATATTACAATGAACTCTTGCATCAGTTGAAGATATCGATAATTAAAAGATGTTTTTAACGAGAAGTGACGCACTAATTGGCTTTTCGACTAACTCTTCAATCGCGTGTGACGAAATATTTTGTCATGCCAAGAAAGTAAACCACCTTGTTACTTTTGTGTATTATTGTCACAACAACCTACATTATCGACATATAACTTATGAAAATAATTATCAAATGTAGCTTCAACAATTTCAACATCAACATGGAATAATTAAACATTAGTCATATTTCGCTGCATCTGCGCGAAGACCGAGTTAGTGCTGAAAAGAAGTCAATTTTTCATCGAAAGAGATTCTCAAACAGTGTTGTAGTTTTATAGAACTATTTCCAACGGAGGGTAGCTAGGAAATATATTTTCAAAACTGTAATTTCCTGAATTCGAAAGTGTCACAGGCACAGTTTCGTCTTTCATCTATCGGACCTCGTGTTTATATCGACAATAGAGAATAGCGAGAAAGACAAGAACGCGTTGGGGGTGGGTGAATAAAAAGCAAATCGTTACCGGTGAAAATAAATCCAGTGAATATTATATCGGAACTCTGCCGGAGAATTTCCAGCTGAGTATAGCGAGGATTCCGCAGATCTGACTGGACAGAAAAATTTGATAAGTCGGACTGTGCCTGGCGAATATCGCCAGCAGAAGGAGCAAACCGACGTAGACTGCCGTGTTGATCAGAGAGCAAGGACACGACGGCATTCTCGTCGATCCGAGCGTACGTATTCCGCGTATTCCAGTGTTGGCGATACTGCGAGCCAGGATCGACGCGTCCTCGGTCCGTTGGCGAAGACTTCTCGTTCCCGCGGACACCGATCTGTATCTCGACGTCACCTCGTGAACAATCTGTTCCGTAGTTTGCACGTGTTTCTCTTCCATCGTCTGCGTTCCTTCCCCTATCATCTGTTCAGTTGGGTAGGGATTATCCGCGTCTTTGTCTCGCTCTGGTTTCCCATTGTCCGGCTTGTAACGACTCGACGTTGACAAATCTTTCTTCGGTCTCTGCGTTGGTTCCGGCCGAGTCTCCCTCGTCGGTTCCACCGGAAGTGGATTAACTGATTCCTGCTCGATCTCTTGGTCCTTCATGAGCACAGCGAGCAGGTCTTCCTGGCAGATCCTCGCTCGAATACACGGCGGTAGCTCATCCAAGATCGACATGACGTTCTGAACGCAGGTTCGTCGACACACTCTGTTCCGCGGGTTGCACGGTCCCGGGCAATCGACGAATCGATCGGCGTGCCTCGGCGAAGTCATCTTTCTTTCGCGCGACGACGCTGAAACTCAGTGTGAAACTCGAGTAGGCTCGAGAAGGCTCGTTCGTTCGTTGTGTTCTTGGAAGAGGAGGGAAGGGTTTCAAAACGGTCGGTGTATTTGGGCGCCGATCGTGGCGACGTCAACGAACACGCGCATCTGTCGGACGCGTGCGCCTCGACGCTGGAGGTGTTGAAAAGTTGACTGCATATAACGAGGTTCAAGGGTGACTCGCTCGTAACGAAGCTTGAAAGGCCTGCGGGCGCTCCTTTCAATCAAACCGACTAGTTAGACGCGCCTCCGCGTTGCTTTCAAACTCGAGAACTCACCACACGCGCTCGCCAACGAATCGGTCGTGCCAGGAACCTCCGGGGACGCGTCGCTCTTTCGCCTGCCTGACTGTGTCTGCTTTTCAGAAACGCGATTCGCTCGTCCCGTAAACGCTTCGCCGTGGTTTTCTCGTTGCACGCATTTTTTTTTTTTTCTTTTCTCCGTTTCTTTCTCCTCTTTTCAAATCGTTTTACCGATCAATCGGTTTGATCGTCGCGTTCAGCAGTGGTTTCCCATTTTCGCCGAGGTTAAACGTCGAATTTTAATTAATCGGTTCGTAGGGACGAGAGATGGACCGATAACTTCAGTGCAATGTCTCTTGTATATTTGTATACTTGTGAAACATAGGTATATATCTACGTGTGTATATTCATAAGTATGAATAATAATATACATACGTTTGTATTTTACAAGTGTAAATATACATACATAGATGTTAAGTATACTTATTATATGAATATGTATGTAGGTACGTGCATTGTAAATTCTACAATTTCTTTAAATTTTCTAAAATTATAAAATCTAAACTATAAAATCTTGAAAAATAAAGATATAAATATCTTTGGAATGCTTTTTTATAGCTAGAAAATTAAGAAACAGAACATTGGACAATTTTAATTTAACTTGACTTGTACAGGACTTTTTGGTATAAATGTGCATAATATATAGAACAAAAAAATTACAGGCAACAGTGAGCTTACAGTTAAACATGCGGGATAGAGATAATTAACATTAATTTACCCGTCTAAGTATTAAATTATTACTAATTTACTAAAATTAATAATTCAACGTTACTTAATTAGCATTAAATCGTATTAAATTACACTAATTTCTAATTATTAATTATATTAAGTACTACACTACTTAACTTAATGCTAAATTACTAGACCAAATTACTAGTTTAATAGTCCCAGATAACCAAACCAGTTTAATAGTCCTAGCATGTTAGTGTAAACTATAAAAGAAACAGAGAAAAAAGTTTAATAGTTGGTTGAGTGTGTGGCGTAAGGCTGAGGAAAAATCATCATTAAAATATCTCGTTATTTAAACGTTGACACATTCGGGACTCAGCCACGAGAAGTAAATTTTTTCTCTTTTTACGTTGTTTCATAACGTGTCATTACATTTTCAGTAGCAGTACGTTATTATAAATTCTAGAACATGGAAAAATTCATGGAAACTGTTAGTTACTGCTGATTTTTATGCATTTGAACATCTGTTTCAAGCACGCAAATAACTTGGAAAAATGTACATATAGTCTTCATACGTAATAAATATATAACATAATGTAATAATAGTAACATGCTGACAAACAAAATTGAAATACAATATCTTTTATAATAACCAGCAGGTAAAAATATTCTTCCATTTCTTTTTTTTTCAATCATCTTCATAAAAATATGAAATTGCATAAGCATCTGCGATCACCGATCGTCTTGAATGTGTCAGTGGATCACGTTTCATTTGCACGTGAGTTGCATCCTGCATGTATGTATGTATGTATGTATGATATTCTCGTTCTTTTCCAGACGAATGTTCCCGACGTGTCGCGTCTCGTTCAACGGATTAAAATCGGAGGGCAGGTACGCGGTGTTGATGGACATCGTTCCAGTGGACAACAAGCGATACCGGTACGCGTACCACCGGAGCTGTTGGCTGGTCGCGGGGAAAGCGGATCCACCGGCGCCGGCGCGGCTCTACGTTCACCCGGACTCGCCGTTTACCGGCGATCAGCTACGAAAGCAGGTGGTCTCGTTCGAAAAGGTCAAGCTGACGAACAACGACATGGACAAGCACGGCCAGGTAAGAAAGAAAGAAATTTCGCGAGACGAGCCGCGTGTTTCGCGGACCCTCGTCAACCAAATGTGGGTCGAATATCGATCTCTACCGCGTTTTTTTTACGACTGTGACATTCGAACGAACGTTGCGCCCGAAGTCTCAGTGGGGGGGGGGGGGGGGGGAGGGTTTGGATCGACAGGATTCGGCCAAAGTCTCGTACCGCACGCGAGCGAAACGGGCGTTTGCGTTATTTATCGCTAAATTCACACATTCGCGCGTTTCCTCGAGAGCGTGGACCCGGACGTGGTCGTGCATAAGCACCGCGGGAATAAGACGGAAGATTTAACGAACGACCGATGCCAACGACGTGGACAATGCTCGCGGATTACAGCGTCATTTTTCACCGGCGGGAATCGCGGCAGTTTCGCTCTGGCATCGAGGCATCGGGGACGCCGTTGACGAGATTTCGGACGTTGCCGCGCGAGCCGAAAATGGCCTCGTAAAACGAGTACGTGACGTTACTGTGGAACGTAGGCGTGACGTTATCATCGGCAGTGCTCGTTAATCGTGGGCGTCGAAGCTGCTAGCCTGTGAAACGTAATATTCCGTCGTTGTCGTCGTTCGCGCAGATCGATCTCGCGGTGTCCGACTGAACGTTGACCGTCGTTCTCCAGCGAGCGTCAGACGCATTCGCGCGCGAGAGCTCGCTTAAATACGAATATGTAGTCACACTTGAAAGTCTTCACACACAATTTAAAACAGAAACACGCTTTGTCAGATTAACATTCAAATTTATCCAGCTGTTATATTCGGAGATTCCCTGAACTAAAAACGATACGGTTAAAGGGTTATATGTTCATTTATTCACGTTGTAGGTACTTCAATATATTTTTGCAAGAACACCAAATGTATGATTTGTTAACACAATTATTAGTTGTCAGATTCTTGATCCATTCAACTCGTTTGTTTTTTTTTTTTTTTATACGGGATTTTTAAACGCGCGCAGAAAGAGGCAAAAATTTCCGATGCACGTCAATAATCGTCCATCTGTAACGTTCGGGGATTTTCCGGAGCAAAATATCTCTCGTCAATCATTCTGTCTCCATCGTCGATCACAGCTATATATACATATTTGAAGCAATTTAGTAAAACAGCTGACTCGACATTTTTGGAAGAAGGTCGAAGCTGAGTGTGCGATTTGAAGCGATTTCAGTGAAATCGAATCTCGCTTGAAAATCGCGTCTCGAGAAACGAAAGTGATTGGCCCTCTATCGTGTAATTACAAAGGGTGGTACGTGACGCATCTAGACGTGTGCGTGCACGCAATACTTCGCCCGGTCGAGACGCCAATGGTACACAGAGGCAGATACATTCGCGATCCGGCGCCAACTTCAAAACGATCGACAGGGCAAATTCCTTGGAATTCCGCCGATTATTTGGAAAGAGGTCGCGGTTAGGGTGGCAAAGTCGAGTACGTTTCTTTCGTTGTGGCAGAAATATCGCGACCGTAGGAAGTTTGCGTCGTAAAAAGTGTAACTGTACGGCGAGAAGAGAGAAAGAGAAAGAGAAAGAGAGAGAGAGAGAGAGAGAGAGAAAGAGAGTAACATCGCGGGAGAGATCCAGGAGAGAGAGGCGAGAAGCAAACGAGGGTCGCGCGAGAACCGTCCGCTTGCGGACTGGCCATAATGTTACGAGCATTACAAGCGGTTGGTGGTGGTGTCTGTCGTAGGTGGTGTGTATAGTAGGCACGACGGCATGCCTATAAGCTAATAAATTGAATGGATGTTTGCCCGGAGCTTTTGTCATGATGATCACGAGTAGCCCACGCTTGGGCTGTTGAGCACCTTTTGAATCTCTCTCCGCAGCCTGTTCCTCGCTCGCTCGCTCGCTCGCTCGTTCTTCTCCGCTTCGAAAATCTCGCGCTCCTTCCCCCGACAAACTTCCTTTCGGTGGGCTCGCTCGTGTGCCTACGTTCGCTGTTCCGGTTCGTACCGAGACGCTCCGTTCCGTTTCTGATCCTTATCTCCGCGCGATATCGCGCGCATCGACATTTACAAGTTCACGTACAGCCAGTCCTCGATACGTAGCCGCAACCGCCGCGTCGTTCAAGTGGTTGCGCACCGGACGAAGAAGATGCATCTGCTTCGATCTAGCTTAATTATATCTCGCGAGATATGTACGTACACACACGCGCGCGTGTTGGAGAGATTTTTCGACTGGACGAAGAAGCACGTTTCAAACAAGCAGTTTACGGTTCCACGATGTCCGTTTCTCTCGTTAAATATCAGTTTAACGGCAATGATCTATGAAAATGACGGAACAATCGAAGGACTCTGGTGCAAGAACCAGCAGCTAAGTTGTGTAATTATCGAGGCTTTTGTGAAAAGCGGTGTTGCGAATAGAATCCTCGTTTCTGTATTCTGTGAACTGGCAAATAATAACCGAGGAGAGAATCGAGGGATACCAGGGATTAATTTTAGTATTTCTCAATGGAAATCATATTTCTCGATATTTTACGGAGTCGAGCTCCCTCGATTATTGGCTTCGTCCCCCCTCCCCCTCGAGCACAGCGTGTGTCGGTTCTCCCGAAGATGCCGAGTCGCGTTCTACGGCGATATTTACTGTTTACTTCGTACATACTACCGTGTTACCGCGGTGCAACATTGTAACGATTCGTGCATTTCCAGAGATGCATTTTTTAATAGGTACGGCGCGACTCGTGCCGTATACCGAGAAACGTTGGCGCGTAAAAAATAGACGTAAACGTAGGCGAATATACGTGGCGTAGTGCGAAGGAAAGAAGCTCGGTGAAAGAAAGAGGGAAACGAAAGGGCGAACGAAAGAAGGAAAGAAAGAAAGAAAGAAAGAAAGAAAGAGAGAGAGAGAGATAGAGATAGAGAGATAGATAGAGAGAGAAAGAGAGAAGGAAAAAAAGGCTAGGCAGGCGAGTGTCGAGGAACAGACACACCGGTTAAAAGCAGTCGTGGTGAGCGGAGTCGAGCCGGGAGAGCCGGGAGAGCTGGGAGAGCCACGCAACGCCAGTCAACTCTCAACTCGACGACTCAAGTGGTAGGGAACATTCCTTCGCTACGGCCACTATTTCATCGTTTCGTATGACGCGATATTATAAGACCCCCGCCTGCGTGTTGGCTACTACACGGTGGTCCAAAAGCAAGCATCCACCTGCGACGACCTGAACCCTCCGCTCTACGATACCCTCTGCGGGGAGGCAAGCATTTTCCCGCGCGCTGCTTCTCCCCGTCACCGCTATTCACCGATGCTCTTCGCCTCTCTCCGATATTTTTTCTCCCGTTTAAATCTGAATTATCGCCCGAGAAACGGTACACCGGGGCTCCGACACTTTTTGGGACGAGCGCGATACAAAGTCGAACAGGGCCCGCGAAGAGATCGAGTTTAACTCGTCGGGTCCTCGACTCTTTGCTTTTTTTTCTCCACTCTTTTCTTTTTTTTTCTTTCTTTCTTTCTTTCTTTTTTTTTTTTTGCTTTCTTTTTTCTCCTCGATCGTAGATCTGTGGCCGGGGCAAAAAGCGGCGACAAAAAAAGGCAAGATCGAATTCTTGTGATCCTGTATCGTTGTCTCTCGTCGACGTACTGTTTTCACGCTCCCTTTAGGAATACGCGAAGAAATTAGAAAGAAGGTTTCTTTCCTCTAAGATTAGGAAGGTAATCAGAATTTCTTCTCTGGGAGGAAGGTTGTTAAGTAGTTGTTAGCTATTTGCTCCAAATTTAAATCTGAACCTAATATGATATGATAATGTAATAAAATAGAAAGAAAATAATGTGATGCAGTTGTCAAATTGTGTTTTCTAATAATCAGTGAAATGGTAAAGCAATATAATGGACAAAGTAAAATGGAACATGTACCTACATCTATAATCGTTGTGTAATTTGAAAGTGATATCATTTCTGAAAATTTTATTTTGTATGTTTGTTGCTTCGTCATTACATTTCAAATTAATTCGATATTTAAAATATATAATAATCATATAATAATACATTAATAAATTATAATATAATAATATTAATATCATATAATAAATAATATATATAATAATATAATTATTATTATGCCTTGGACTTTAAATTGGGACAAGCAGTTGCAATTAATTAATCACGTTTTCGCTCTTCGAGTAAACTGAAATTCTGGTTTATAGAGAGTTTACGTTGCGGGGAAAAATATTTTCTCACAACGTTACACACGATCGCGAGAACAGGACGAGCATCGGGATCGAAAGGTATTAATAATTTCTTAACACGGCGCGCTTGTAGCACCGGGAATACCAGGAAGCTTTAGCCATCCGTAATGCTGAGATTAAAAATGATTTATGACACATTCGACGAGGAGATGGCGAATATTCAATTGGGATTTATGATGTAATTGACTAAACGGCAGATGTATAATAGCAAGGCGCGACTGATACGAGCAAATCCAATGAAACCGTGAAACTCATTATAATCGACGTTGCCATACTTTGGACGTACATATATCGTTTCGATTCTCCCGACAGAAGTTACATCAGTTTCCACGATGCTCTCGGCGTTATCAGTTTCGAACGAGCGAGAAATGAGTAAAATTCGAAGACGAACGACGTTGTTGAATCCCTCTGCCAAGTATCTTGGAGAACGATGATTCTCACGATCACACGTGGAACGTCCTTTAGGCTGACGTCAGGTATTAAGTTTCGTGTCTCGGCTTCCTGTAGAAATATCTGAGCGAGTGGAAATTTCAAGGCGGCAAGAGGAGGAATTGACAATTGAAAATTTACGATTTTTATATAATATATCGAAATGAGTTCTTTTATGAACACTAGAACTGCCAAGGACTAAAGCATAGAATTTTCGTCAGAGAACGTTGTTAAAGCGAAAAAGATAGAAATACGATAGAATACGCAAACTTTTATTCGTGTATTTTATAAAAAATCATTTAAACCTCTAAAAATAGACTATTTTGCATCTGTGATATATCTAAAAAAAAATTATGAATCAGTCATTTTGACCACTTTGGTAATTCTAGCGTTAAATTTAAATAGATCCGATAAAAGCAAGACAACTGGAGAAACTACGCTTTCAGAATTAAGCGTTACTTTCTTGATCAAAGTAGTTTTCATTCGTAACAAGACTCATTTATAGAATTCATAGGTATAATGTAATGTCACATGAATCCCTTTCTGTTCGTCAAATTAAATAACAGAGGAGTATACTATGGAACAACAAAAAAAAGAAATATAGAAAGTCCACGTTTCTTTGAGTTCTAATACGATGGCCCAGAAGACGCACTTATGTTCCTCTGGTAAAGGAAAAAGAAAAGAATTTTAACGTCAAACATCCTGCGTAGAAGAAACAAGTCGGAAATCCAGAAATCTGAGAAATTATTAATTCATAATTATGGTTATCGAACATGTCGCGTGGTCATTTAACGTGTATTTCCAGAAAATTGATAAACGACTAAACGTTGGTACAAAACATTTATTAACGACTTACAAACATTTATAAACGACTAAACATGGATGCAAAACATTGATACAAAAAAATATGGGAGCGTCGTTCAGCGAGCGCGCACGATCACGAAGGAAATCGGTGTTGTACGTTCGGTGGCATCCGTACGAGTCAGAGCGAACAGAGTGGAGCAAATTGGAGTTCTGACAGGTTGCAGTGGGGTGTCCCACTATCCAACGGCGCGGAGAAAACGGATAGAGGCACCCCGGGATCCCAGACACCTATAATCGTACGGGCATAAAGTTGCCCGCTTGGAAACCTACGGCTGGGTCTACTCGGGCCGCGTACTCGTTATCCGGGCTCGAATTAAATTCGAGATCTTTCCTCTTTTTCTTTTTTTTATTCCTATTGTTCATCGGGAGGACAGAATCTCGCGGAGGAGGACATCGTGCGCCGCGATAACGTTGCCCTTTCGAACGTTTCGTCCTTGTAGCATCACGCCGACGGCGACGAATGAAAAATTTTTCAAGCTATTGCATAACCGTAGATCACAACGCCTGTGGATATTAACAACAGCCACTTCGCTTTTGCAAATACGTGTACCAATCAACGTTTACACTTCCGTCCGTATGTCACCGAGCGGTTGCCCGTTTTTAGCAGAATGATTACAATTACTGTGTGCAATTTTCGTGGGTAATTGTTGTAATTATTATGAACAGGTGTTGTGTACAGTCACTGTATTGATTATATATTATGATTATTGTTTCTAAATATTAATGTGGTAATAATAATATTACCACGTTAATACAACGTGTATAACATTTACAATATTGTATCGTGACGGTACAATAATTATTGTGTACGATTGTAACAATAATAAAACGTTCGATATCGTTTCGAACGAAATAATTATCACAACGTTAACACGATATGAAACAATTATTTCATTAATAATACAATAATTATTGTATACAGTTATTACGAACTCGTGACTTACGAACGGCATCGTGTACATACACATGTACCATATATGATATACTCGAAGTACAAGAACCGCGTTCGTTTCCTTCCTCCGAATGTTGCAACGCACGTCGGACTCGAACAAGACGCCGTTTCCTTGGCGCTCTGTTTGGACAAAGTGTTTGCAAACGCGTTCGACAATTTGACAAACACGGGCGACGATAATTCGACGCGGATAGGTGTCCGCGATGAAAATAGACAGGGCAAGCTAGTCACGTAAAGCAGCGCGTTGCGAAGGAGAAGGAAATGGTTGGTGGCCGACAACTCGGCGATATTAATTTCATGATATATACGTTATTGCGTTATAAAAATAAATTACGCGAGCGAGAGAACGAGCTGCCGCGGATTAAGTAACGAAACGTACCGAGGACATTTCCATCCGACGTGGTGCTCGTCCAACCGTTCGTTTCCCGACCGACAGCTATCGGTCGTCGACGTGTTTGTACCGTGCTTGGGCGAACGAGGAGAAAAACGACTATAAATCGCACATGTAACACCGCTATCAACGTACATTACATGGATGCCGCGTTGTTTGATAAATCGCTAGATGCAAATTACGCGGCAAGTCCGACGAGGAGAGAGTGGATTGGATTCGGTTCCTCGGCTGTAGTCGCGCGATTAGTGGTATAATCGGCGTGCACCGGCTGCTATTCACCGCGACAATTTCGATTTATCGGGGCGGCGATAAATGTAAGAGCGCATCCGTAGAAATACCTGGATGCATACCTAGGAACGTTCCAGCGGTTACGATAACGGTAACAACGATATCATGCGATAGAAATTGCTTTTCCGCAACAGAGGAGATATATACGTGCGTACGTATAACGCGATGCGATAACGTTACACATCGCATTAACATATCGTGGCGGAATAAAAAGTAGACGATTTTTATCCGCGGCAGACGCGTTAGCTCAACGTTGTAAGTATCGGCGATATCACTATGGCGTTGTGTAACTTTCAATATCGGTTGTTGACAATGTTATTGTGATCACATGATCACGTTGGGACGATGTTCATTCATTTGGATATTCAGTGCTTCTTCTCGCCTACTTTTAATTGGAATTTATAATTGAACCGAGAAAAATTAACTGTTATTAAATTCAATCCTCATAAGCAAAATTTCGTTTACTCACGAAAGAAGAAATGATTACTTAATCATATAACGCTTTACAATAGTTCATGATCTGAAAATATAACAGAGTGCATCATTCGGTATTTTTATATAATATAAAATATACTAATAAAATGATCAAAATATGGATAGTGGATACGTAATCTTAAATTTCATGTTACGCTGCATTATAGAGGATTAAGTTCGAGGCGATCGAGTGACGCACGATGCGCAGCAATACCGAAAATTAAGACGTTTACTTAATTATCGAACGACACGGTAACGCGTTTCGAGGATAGCTCGTCCCCTAAACGAGCGGTTTTCTTATTCGCGCTGCCTGGTGTAGTCGCTTGGCTTCGCGACGCGTCCAGTCAGAGAATGTCTCGGATGGCGCGTCAACGCGCGATGCCAGTCGCAGATATTGCAAATATATTTTCGCCGATAATCTCGCCGCTAATAAAAATCCCGTTTAATAACGAATTCTCGTGCAGTATACGATACTATAACGCAGCGTTTCTCGCTCTTATTGTTAATAAGATCATAGAGAGTACAGTGCTGCGATTTAACGTCCCTCATGTTGTCAACTTAATTCGTCTCTTGGTGTCAATCGACTCGAATCAACTTGGTAAAAATTCATACCTACAATGGTTAAATTTGCAGATTCTATTGTTGAGAGTAAATAGACAATTTCTGTTCAATTGCATGTATAAGATTCAACCGCGTAAATCTCGTTTTTACGTAGCGTTCAATTTTATATCATGATCTCATATTTTTCAGTTTCATCCAACGTTACGATGATTTGTTTCGATTTTTTACTTGTTTTGTATTTAAAATACAAAATACTCTACGTGTATCTTCGAAAAGATGGTGAATATATAATTAGAAGATAATACTCTAAACAGATGTTATTTGCAATAATCTGACGACAAAAAGTATTCTAAAGTAGAAAAATAGATGTCACAGATTTTCACCTCTGTACTTGTATCTCCGTTACAAAATAATATAATATTTTATAAAAAAAATATAAGAAGACAAGAGATAGAAGAAGATTAAGCGCGTGCCTTTCGTCGGTGCGGTTTTGAGAGAAAAAAAGAAGGACGTAGGAACGGAAGCAAGAAGACAAAGAAGGCGAGCCTTGCGATTTGAGTGCAGCGACCATGGAACTATCGATTAAACGAGATGGAGGGAAAGCGGACACGCGTAAACGTCCACGTAAGTGCACGATGGAAGAAGTTGACAACGCTCATGGAAACGGCAGACGTCGTACGTGGAAAATTCGAGCGAAGTCGTTCGCAATTGAAAGTAGTAATTGTGTCGAGAAAATGGCTGCAGCAAGTTCGATGTATCTAGAGCATTTCGCAGGCGCGCGTTGCGCGATATCTACGCGAGAAACTTATTTCGTCGTGGCACATTGTTTCAGACAGGAAATCGATACGCAACTTCTCCGGTTCTATCGGTTATAAACTCACGGCGTTCGCCGGGCTGACGTTAAAGCTCGCCACACGGAAATAATAGGCGATTTAACGTCGCTCGGAAAAGTTGAAATTACAAGCTGTACACTAGTGGATCATCGAGCGGTATATCTACCGTTAATGTTAACGCTAGAGATGGGATCGAGTACCTCGCAAGTAGAGCCGAACCTTCAGTCGTTAGATTCGAACACTTTGCAAGTGCTTTCAAGTATAAGTACTCGAATCTAAGCAAGATAATTTCAAATGTTTCGTTGGTACTTCTTAAAATGAAATCGATTTTAAGTAGATTCGAATTCTGGTGGATAAAGATGAGATTGAATATCTTACAAGTAAAACATGCAGCGAACATGTTCCTGTTTTTCTGTACGCGATTTTCGTTCGCATTAGGCGGGCCCATTGTATTGGTACAAATGCGCATGCGTTTGATGCGCGTACGTCTAATGCGCATGGGTCTGACGCGCATGCGCTTGACACTTTCAGTAACCTCACTAATGTATAATGGACAGCGACGCTTTTGTTTAACCTCTATTTCTTTTTGGGATTTCTCGGTACGTTTATAATGAAAAATGCATTGCAACTTAATTAACAAAGAAGACAATATTGAGAAGCAATTGGAAATACAGAAAATCGCCAAATGTTACAGGTAGATATTTAAATATATGTGAACACGTATAGTAAAAACCGTGTATTAAAAATGACAAATTATTGAATAACTCGGAATTATTGAATATTATTCTGATTTCGTTTACTATTTGTGTATATTTGTGAAGTAGGTAATTCTAGTATAAAATCAATACATTGCAAGTATATCGAAACATGTTTACTTTCGAATAGCATTCAAAATCCATGGAACGAAATTTTAAGTATCCATTTTGATTTGTATCGTAATTATACACTGTAAGCACTTGATGGAAAATAGCCAAATAATGTATTATTCATTCGTTCGAATTACTTTCGGCCAATAGGTACTTGTTGCGACAGATATATAGATGGCAAGTACAGGTTACGATTAGGAAATGAAAGTGCGTTCGCTGGATGTTCGTTGAAATCGTCGCGATGGTCGCGATATTATGTCCCGTTATCGGCTATTAGATAAGTAGTGATAAGTGAGCCAGGAAGATGACGGGCGCAGCGCGTGATCGCCGCATAAAACTTGGTCGGCCGTCGTCGCCTATTAACCGTTTGAAACGCGAACAGGATTTATACGACGCTTCCAGTTATTTCCGAGACGTTAATTAAGACTTGATAAATCATCGCGCGCAACCCGCCGCTCTCAGCGTTTTTTTCTTTTTCTCTTCTATTTTCAGATCGTTTTGAATTCGATGCACAGATACCAGCCGAGGATACATTTGGTACGCTGTCGACAAACGGACGACAACAATCTTCGTATAACCGATCTTCAGAAGGAGGAGCATAAAACGTTCGTATTCCCCGAGGCGATCTTCACCGCGGTGACTGCCTACCAGAATCAATTGGTGAGTATGAACATGTGCGTAATATGTACACTGCCGCTCGAAAGTATACGGACACGCCATTTTTATGCAATTGATGATATGTAACGCGTACACTCTTTTTGTCGACGTTTCTTAAAACATTCCTAGGTATATATATATATATATATATATATATATATATATATATATATATATATATGTACATATGCAATAATTTATTGTAAAATTGAACAAATTATTCAAGTTTCTTCAATAAATAAATGTTTCTCCGCCGTATTTAATACCGTAAAATTAAATGACAGTTTCACGGGGCTATTTTAGGGAGATTTATATAACGTAAAGAATTTATAGAATTTAAAGAAGCAATTTGTAAGCACGGCACATGCAAATGAGAAGGAGACACGAAATTATTATTCTCTAATACGTGGTACATTCATTAAAGACTGAAGATTTCATTTTTTTCAGATAAATAAATATAAGAAATGTGTCTACACAATTTTAAGAGCGGCAGTGTACTTACATAGCAATCGTGTACGCGCGAGACGTTCCACGATTCAATTGGAAAACTCGACTAATTTCGCAACACGCGCGGCTGCTTCTCCAACCGCAAAGTGAACGGCGGCCAACCTCTTCTTATCGCGAAATTAGTCGAGTTTCTTCGCGCTTGCGATCGCGAGCGATTTCAAATGCGAGCCGGCAATTAGGCAGCGCGCCGATAATGTTGCAGATAACCAAGCTGAAAATCGACAGCAACCCGTTCGCCAAAGGTTTCCGAGACTCGTCGAGGCTGACGGATTTCGATCGGTAAGTAGCAGCAACACACAGTCAAACCTGTGCTTACTTACGTTACTTTTGTTCGGCAATGCAAGCACGGCGGATCGATTCGTTTCGCGCATATTTCTCGAACCGCGGCCATGCGGTACGATATGCCGTGCCGAGCGAACGAACGAACGAACGAACGAACGAACGAGCGAGCAAGCAAGCAAGCGAGGCGATCATTACGCGCCATTATAACGTCGGCACCTTAATCATCGTGCCGGCCGAATTATCGCGCGATCTTTTAGATCTCGTTAAAAGTGGAAATTTATACAACGCTAAATGTCGAAGGAGAGGCACGTTTGATCCCGAATAAGCGTGCACACGAGCCGCTCGATTCCGAGTTATCCGCGATCATCTATCTACATGAATGACGATGCACCTGCTCTCGCGCTCGCTTGCTCGCTCGTCCCTCCTCTCGCCCTCGTCGCGTTCACATGCGGGGCGGATACATGCGTGACAGAAAAGAACTTTTTCACCGACAACAGCGTGCGCCGCGTCGAAGGATTATCGTTAACAGCGACAAAGTAACGTTCCAATAACCGGGCGTTGCCATTAATCTTGGCAGATGGACGCCGCCTCGTTATCAGACATTACGTTCGTTGGCAAACAAACGATCTCGATTAATTGCAATTTCCTCGCTGTTCTCTTCTCTCTCCCTGTCTGTCTGTCTGTCTGTCTGTCTGCCTGCCTGCCTGTCTTTCTCTCTCTCTCTCTTTCTCTGTTTCCTTTAGAGGAACGCTCGATACTCTCTCCCACACGATCGCAGCCACAGTTTCAAAATTGGCGGATTTTCCTCGAGAACTTTCCGACTTGGTGTCGGGATCGACGTGTCACTGGACCGGAAAACTTTTCTCGAAACGATTATTCGGTTCGTTTACGTTCGATTAACGAGTACGAACGACTTGCCTGAAACTACGCCCACTAAATCGATTAAACTCGGGTTCTGCCGATATCCGGGACGGACTCGCGAAACTGCCGCGTATAACATATACAACACTGTCTATACATTAGAGATTTTCATTTCCTGTACAGTAAACTTCAAATGTAATTTTTGATACGCGAATACGTATGTTCAAATGTACAACCTCGCTTGAAAGTCTTGGAACAAATACTATTTGCATTATGAATGTATCAAACAAAACTGAAACACATGCAACTGAAAAGTTTTATTACTTGTAATGCAATAAGTATTGGATATTGAAAATAAATGCAACTTTTGAACGGCATTGTGTGTACAATTGTCAAACGTGAAGTTTCGTTCATCTTCTTTCAACTACTAGAATCAAAAAAATTTCGATTTCGATTGAGGTTGCAATCTTTCAGATATATTTATATCCTGAAATCTACGGGATCCGTTGAATTCCAATTCTCTGTAACATCGTGCAACTTGAAAATTACATGTTCATATATCCATAGTTACACCTCATCAAGACTCACATCATTACAAAAACATCAAATGACTCGTAAAGGCAGTTGTCAGATTTTTAATTACAGTAAATAGCTACAATCAACTCTAATTAATCCAAAATTTCGTAGAAGGAGAAGATTATTAATTACCTACTCATGCAACGGAGAGAAACGAGATCATCACACTAAAAATTATCCACCTGTGACGTTTAAAGATTTACCATTTGTTTGTTCAAATTCGCATATTGAAAAGGATAATCAAATTGTTAATACTTTGCTCCAGCAAATGTCTCAACTATTAAGATCGTGAATCTGTTGAACATACACGCTTCACATACCATGCATGCATGTACATGGACTCTCAATTCCTTAATTCCTACATGTCGCGAGCACATCTAATGTAAATGTATCGGGCGCACGTCAGTATAATACCGGCTACTCGATAAAGTCGTCTTCCCTCCGTCGAATGCCCGTGGCTTTCGTCTCGCGAAATGCACTTACTTAGCTGCACTTGCATATTTATTTTTTTCCTCGCCTTGGCTGGCATCGCGTCGGATTGCATCGCATCGCGTGATATCGCATTGGATCGCATCGGATCGGCCAACGTGTCGCTACCGCCGTCTGCGGAACACCTGCTCCGGGGTTCGTGCAAACGACGCGATTAAATAATTTGTTCGCCCGTAATGGAGTAATAATTAAAAGATTTTAGGGTTGGCGGAATTGCGGCGATCTAATTAAAATAGTCGTTAGCGGTATTTTCGCCGCTGTAGATTTAACAGTATAACGGAGAATTTAAGTGTCAACAAAAGACACTTGTGTCGAAAGAATCAAGTTGCACGAAGTAAGAGGATGTTTTTAACACGGTGGGGAAGAAACGCGGGTTTCTTGACGAAGAAATGTTTGAACCTCTAAAAATTCTTTATTGTAGATTTACAAAATTTCTATTAATCATTATGATATTACGATATACGTCATTTTCATCATTTCGGAAGTTTCAGTGTTAGTGCATCAAAAAATCTTTCAATCAGTCGCATCTTCCCATCAGGTTGTGTAATAAATTCAAATGATTTTAAAATGACTTTAATGATTAATGTGTTGATGATTCTTTAGAAATGAATTAAATAACTTTGAAGGTTTCGTCCTTTTATCAAAAAGTCGTAGACACGTAACATGTGTATAACTAGGATTGATCTTTGAATTATGAATATTCAGTAAATTGAAGTGGTCGAACAATCGCAAGTACAATATTTTCTGCGGTAACAAACAATCTTTTAAATATTTCAAAATTATCAACTTCATTATATACTTTCAATTTCACATTTGTGCTTTAAATATTTATACTGTCCATTTCCTTTCTGTTTCTGCCATTAAATGATACAATTATTGATCAGATTAAGCAACTTCATCGTCTATACTACGTGCATCCTGAAAATCTTCGATATCCTAAAAAAAAATATAACATCGGGTGGCGAAATAGTAAATTTCGTTACACGAGCTAATATTTTTTGCGCTCCGTGACAGAGACTTTTGCGTGACGCGATTGCAACAATTGAAAATCCGCGGCTCGGAGGAAATCCCAGCGCGATCGACACGGCGAACAACGAACTTGAAAAGGTGTTTCCGAGGGATCCAGAGACGAGAATCGAAAAACGGGAACAAAGCGACGAAGGCTGGAGAGTCACGGAGTCACGAGAGAGCTCTATGCCTGTCAGGCGTCGTGGTTCTCTCGGGACGAACGTACGGTCGGGCGCGGCGCAGCGGTAATCACGTGCAAATCGGAGGCGTGTCGAGGCTCAACCGGAAAGTCCTTCACTCCGCTAATGCGTTCGACGCGATCTTCGACGCGCTTCCGAGAATGGAAGGGCGTGTTCCGAGCGTTTCGAAATTTTTCGTTAAACGTCAGAACCGGGGAGACGAGATCGGAGAGAGAAAAATCGGTCTCGGGCGATCTGTCGGACGATCTGTCGTGTCCCGTGGCGTGTTTCTCGAAACTCCGACGACTTTTCGTCGATCTTACGAATCGAATTCTTCCTGGAAAGAGAGAGAGAGAGAGAGAGAGAAAGGTGGACGAGATGCGTTATGCTTGGTCGATCAACCACGGTTTAATGACACGGCAGTTTGGTGAGGACGATCGTTTGAAAATCACAGTCCGGTCTAACGCGACCCTCCTCAAATCAGCACCTGCCTAACCGAGATCACGAAAAATCTTGCTTCGTCATTCGATCTCACGGGGCTTGTCAACTGTTGCCACTTTGTCCTCTCGAACGTAATTGAGAAAATGAAAGTTGCGATGATGTTACGACGTTTCGGTTGTTTCAGAAAATCGGAAATGTTTCTAAGATTGTTCCGTAGAAGAATACGTACGTATGTGTATATATTTGAAAATCAGTAAGAAGACTTAATTCATATTAAATTGCACGACATGGTTCGTATCGATAAAGAACAATATCCAAATATTAATTACACTTAGACTAATTTAGATAATTAAATCTTCAGTTGGAACAGATTGTAAACGACTTGATAAAGCCCCATTGTATTTAGTTATATGATTTTATCGAATCATTTGTGACTTGTACTATTCCGACCATAACATCTGGAAAAAAATCAGAAATTCGTCGCTGTTCTCAAACTATGTATCATCGCGTCTGACGCTCATACAGAGCCTAATCACCGCGGATGCCAGATTTATGTCGCTGTTAACAGAAGAATCGTCGTCAGTCAAGAAAGATTCGATGGAATCGTAAAACAGTCCGAAACATGAACAATCGTAAATCCTATTATCTCTGTGTCGCGCGTGCGCGCGCGATAAGAGAGGGCGTGCGTAAGATGGAAGAGAATGCTCGACTCGGCGCTGCGCGACGCGGCGCGACGTGGTGCAGCGGTTACGGCAGTCGTGTTCGGCTGCACGGATGCGGCTCTGGCGGCATCCAGAGTTAATGAGAGAGCGGCGGTACGGGGCAATACGGCGCATGCTCCCGCCCACTTCACGCCGCCGCTGATAGATAGATGCCCCTTCGGCCCTTTCGCCCTTCTTTCCTTCTCGCACCCTCGCTCTCACCCTCGTCCTCTCGTCCTCGACCGTTCTCACCGTCTCTCTCTCTCTCTTTCACTCTCGCGTTCTCACCCCTCGCTCCTCTCCCTTTTCCAATTCGTTCTTCCTCTTTCCCTCTTCTCTCCCCCGGCACCGAGGCCTCGATCCTCTTTCACCACGGCCAACCACCGCCGCCACCATCATCGGCGTGCTCGCGTTTCGCCTAAAAAAGGCCACCGAAATCGTTCTTATAAAGATATTACGGGTAACTGTGAAAATTTAAGGAACCATTTATAAAAACGCGCGTCCTGCTTCGACTCGTGCGTGCGGCTATCTCCTCTCGTCTCGTCTCGTCTCGTTCTCCCGTCTGACCTTGCCTCGCAGGTCCAAATTTACGGCCAGCTGCCGCGAGAAACTCGAAATTGCTCGAACGCCGCCAGAGAGAAACGTTCACGTGAAAAACGTTTCGAAACCACCTCCTCGCTCGCGAGCAAGGGGGATGATTTGTGGGCAACGCGTACTCTCACGTCTCCTGACGTTTCATCAAGATCCAAGGCAACACCCTGGCCAGGGATGAGCAACGTAGGAAAATCGAATTCGTCGTCGAAAGAGTAGCATCTCGAAGAAAGTATCGTCCATTGTTCGCCCATTGTTCTCGAGATTCCCGACGAAAGGGGGCGAAATCGACGTTGTTTGCCGAAAACGGAAAGCCGAAAGTGGAAAAGAAGCGAGGACGAAGAAGAAGAAGAAGAAGGAGGAGAAGGAGGAGGGTGAACGGTGTCGGCGAGGATGCCAACGAAGGAGGAGAGAAGGGAAAGAGAGCGATTCCACGTTCTTCACTCTGCTGGTTCCGGAGGGCAAGGAGGGCAGGGCATTCATCTATATTAGCTTCGAGAGCGGACGGCCTGTCATTACCGCTGCCGCTCTGGCCTTCTTCTTCCTCTTTTTCCTCTGGCAAACTCTTCGCTCTCTCTCCCTTTCTGTTTTGCGCGCGCGCTCTCCCCGTCTCTCTCTCTCTCTCTCTCTCTCTCTCTCTCTCTGTCGTGTTTCTTCCTCTTTCGAACATCACCCTGCTTCGTTCCTCCGTTTCGCGTTCACCGGCAGAACTAGCAGCATCACAACCCTCGGCAACTTGGACAGCTCTAACCGATACCCAAAGTCCTCCATCGCTCTGGCCCATTAGCCCGGCCGCATTACCAAACTGCCAGATGGGGACGGACGAGGACAGCGAGACGGATGCCGGAGCGAGCGCGACGCAGACGGAAGAAGAAAGGACCGAGGAAGAAGAAGCTTTCTTCGGTGGTCGGAGAACGCCGCGGAGCTAATAACCGCCGTTTAAAACGCAAAAACAAAGGTCTCGGCGGTGCATCATCGGGATTTTCGAGAGGAGGCCAAGCACCGGTATATCGGAACATTGCCACTGCCACTGACAGCGTCGACGCGGGAGTAAGATCGGGATGCAACCTGCATTATATCGTTTTTATAAACGATCGGTCACGCCAGCATCCGTCGAAAAGATGCGTACTGATGCGAGAGTTAAGCTACGTTTTTTCACCGGGTAGCTTGGATCGTTCTTAAGTTGTTCGTGGTTGTTCATAATTGCGTAAAGGCAGTATTAACGGAGTTGAAACGATTTCTGAAGTAACCGATGCGTTAGGCAACTATACGCAATTGAAACGAACGAGATTGTTTAATCACTTGCGCTGGCAACTGATTGCGGACCGTAACGAGTGACCAAACCGTATACAATAATTCGCTTTCTTTTCGAACACGTCGGATAAATTTGAACACGATTGATAAGTTTATCATTTGTTTTGCCTATTTTGTTTTACTTCTATATACTTAAAGCTGAGAAAATATTACAATTGTAAAGCAAGAGACGTGCGTGGCACGTCATTCGAGCGCAAGAGGTTAATGAGAAATGGTGGTCAGAGGTCGTTTCAACGTGGGTTGATCGTTGAAAGCGAAGCAACCGCAAACCGATAAATAAATTTATCATTTCTCACACATGAACATCATAAGTGATACTTACAAAATCTAATCTGATCTGATTGTTGTCGATGCTGCAGATTCAAGTCGCTTTTTGTACCCACCCTTAACTCACTCGCTCCGTTTTTCAAACAATTATCCCCTTTCGTCAACACGGAAAATAAATTCCAACTGCCAAACGATACGTGTGGAATCTCTTTACGAAAATAGCCACGACAATTTGTATTTGAACGATACGAGATCTCCGTTGCGAATGCAGCTTTACCAACGCTCGTGTGACTCCAGTTAATAGCATCCGTCGATACTGACGTCCGTCTATCATTTCAACGCCGGTGTGACTCCGGTCTAACTGGTACAAGAGGCGGTGTGAGAAACTGGAAAGAGAATAGAAGTGACAGAAGGGGAGAGACAGAGAGGATAAAGGAAGGTGGAGAAAACATTGGTCGAGTGTACTAGCTGCACCGACGCCGCGTATATACATCGGCTAGCTATCCAACGCGTCAGGGTCATTACCGGATCATTACCTTCCATATCTACCGTGCGACGACGATGATGGGCGGCCGGCTTGCGAGCACCGAGAGAGGAGTCGAAAGAGAGTGTCGGCCTCGCAGCGGTACGCGCGATCTTTTCGCTCTCGAGCTCGAAAGCGGCCAACAGAGACCACTCACACTCGCGAGCTACCCGCCGTACGCGGCTTCCACGTACGATCGTTAGGCACGCACACGTACACACGTCTCGTACCTGTGTGACTCACACAGGACCGCGCGCTGGATCGCGCGTCGGACCGCTCCGGCGGCAGCCGGGTAAATTACAGGCTCGACCGTATTTTGCGTTGTTTTGTTGTTTTTCAACGCGCCGAAAGGAAATGAGCGAGCAAACGCGTCACGCCACCCCGAACCTGCTAATTTCTATTCATATTTTATGGCTATTAATTTCTTCACTGTTACACTCGCTCTTTCTCTACCCATTTCACCCTTTCATTCTCCCCTTCGTTGCACTCTCTTTCTCTCTCTCTCTCTCTCTCTTTTTTTCTCTCTCTTTTTTTCTCTCGTTCCCTCTTTGCTCCGCTTCTCTGCCGACTTCTCTTCGAATCTTCTTACCAGTACGTATTCCAATCCCCTCCCCTCCCCCACCGCTGTCCTTTTCGTTTTTCCGCGCTGCTCTTTCCCGTTTCGCGATTGCATTCCCCTGCAGTGGAATTGGAGACGGACATTGGGGATTCTGACGCTGTCTGAGAGAAAGACACCGAACGATCGAGGACCGAGATCGTCTCCCTTTTCGGATCATTTTCGTTTATGAGATGCGTGCGATAGCAACCGAGGCGAGCAGAGAGAACGAAGCCGCGTTGCTCGATCAACTACCTTCGACCATCAGTGGGGTGTAACCTATTATTATCTACCACTTACCTAATGCCCTGTGTCAGCCTCGGGGTAGGCGGAGGAGAATAACAGGCTCCCCGGGTTCGATGGAATCCCCTCCGCGAGCGCGCGCGCGCGCACGCTCGCTAATATCGCGAGCTCCGTTAAAAAACGTCGAGGCGTTTTACGCGGCATTGGAAACACCGCTCTCGCGTCCACCGGAAACGATCCGTTCGGTCGGGCGTTCGTTTCGATCTTGCGCTGGCAACTGGCAACTTCGCGGACCATAACGAGCGACCGAACCGTCGTACAATAATTCGTCGCTTTCTTTTTCTTTTCAACTCGTCGATATCACGATATCACTGGATAGAAATTATTAAGAAGTAGACAAACTTGTCTCGTTCGTTTTGCCTGGGTTACATTTCAATGTAGTTAAAAACTGAGGAGATGTTGCAATTTGGGACAAAAAATTCTCGACGTGCGTGGCAAGAGGTTAAGCCGGGACTTCCGGCAAGCGTCAAACTTATGTACGCGTACGTTAGACGTATTATCTGTGCCGATACGATGGAGAAACTATGTTTCTGCACGGAAAAACGGGATCATGCTCTGTTTAGTAAGTCATATCGCTGTCACACACTGTTCATGTGACAAATCGTTCGTGTGTAACGTTCCTTGAATCGAAAGATGATACTTAATTGTAACGTCGTGCAACGTCAAATGAATTTATAGCTCTTTGTTAGTTGTCGGATTTTTCAATCAGACCTCAGTAGCTGCGATTAACCCTCTGTAATCAGAATTTCATTTACTTTGTAGGGGAAGAAGGTTATCTCGTACAGTGGGAAAGCACGTGTACATGATAAAAAAAAAATACAGGAGGATGCTTCGTTTAGGCAAAAATTTCTGACACTCGTCAAAAGTCGTCCATCGTTCTGTATCATTTTCTGAACTAAAACACTATCTATTGTCAATCGTTTCTCGCTGTTGTTCTCTAATTAATTGTCCGATTAAGCTGCAGTGTGCAGTTGAAACTAATTTTCACAAACTCAAAGATTGAAAGAAGCAAACATAACAAATAAAGGAGGAGATAATAAAAGTATGTCTGCTGTACAATGTATAAAGGATTTAAAAACTGTGATTAGCTCTATAGATTGAAACGACAGTTAAGAAACCTCGCTTGACAAACAAAATCCAGATAATAAAACTGGTTATCATCCGACCGACGAAATTAAATGTTACTTCAATCAGTTGATCAATTTGCCTTCCGACTACTTTGCATATTCCCAACAGGTGTATAAAAATGAAAATTGTCCATTAACGGACGTCAGGCGTGAGTGCAACGTTAAGAAAAAGAATCAGGTCTATCAGAAAATGCAAACACGTCTCGTTCAGTTCAAAAATCTCTGACGCGCACGTCAAAGCGGATACGTCCGACTCCTACGGGAAGTTCCACTTACGTCTCCTCGCAGGAGATTGCGTTTCATAGTGGATCGCGTTCACGCTCGTCACGAGCGAGAGGACTCGCGTGAGAAACTCGCGTCGTTCTGTCGCGTTGTCGTCGCGATTCGCCGAGCGAAAATGGCGAAACCGCGGGCGAAGCAGAAACAGACGGACCGCGGCGACCGAGTGAAATCTTTTGAGGAAAGGCAGAAGAGAGAAAGAGAAGAAAAGACAAAAGAAGGAACTAGATGCAGGGGAAACGGTCGACCACGCACGGCGGCGTCCTCGATCCAGCTGAGTGGAGGGAAAACCGATCGGAATATTCCAGCTCGTTGTTTATAGATCGGCCATGTTCGAAGGGCGTAGCCGCGGACGTAGTCGTGGACACTTTAATGGGTAACAGCGGTGGCCTCTAATTAGAACGTTTCGAGCGTAACCGTGCGCCATTACGGGGAAAACGCAGACTCGTCAGATCGACGAGGAATATTTATTGCTTGGTGTAACAATTACAGGAGGGCCGGCATAGCAGGACGAATAGTAATAGGCGACCGCCTTGAGCCTCTCTGTCTCCCTCTCTCTCTCTCTCTCTCTTTCGTTTTGGCCGTAATTAGGGCTTTTATTGTCTGTACATAAGGAAGCTTTATGAAAACATTAAGGATATAATTCAAGGCCGGGAGGCTACAACGCGTTGTGAATTGCAACCAGGGTTAATGCGTATAGAGACTATCTGCCGCGTCATTTCCGCTTCGCGTACACAGGTGCAACACTAGCACGCGCGCAGCTACCTATAGTAGATAGTACAGCGAAGAGCATAGCCGAACCAATAACGACGAGAAATTGTTCAAAACTGTTGTAAATTCTTTCATCTCAAAACGTGGGAGTCTCTGTCCCGATGTACTGAAGCTTCATTCTCGAAAAATCGTAGAAATACATCGGAGAAGTCTTTGTTTTTAACGACAATGTTGCGAAATAATAACGTTAAGATTTGTTTGAAAGGATATTCTTCCAACAGGAGGAGGAAATCGTTCCGCGAGCTAGTTTCGAATTTCGTTGAATCTTTCGTGCCAGCGTTCCTAAAATTGCAGAGAGGAATGAGCTTTCTATCCAGAAAATTAGGACACTGGCGGACTTCTCGAAATATAGAGACTTCACTGTTGCGCGGTGGCCACCGGAGACGCGTCCGACCCACCCGCGTTGATCCCGAAGAAAACGGATCTTTGTCGCGATGAACGCGGGGGCACGCAGTTCGGTAGGCTGCGTCGAGTGGTCGAAAGAAAACCTGACACCGGGGCGGCAGCTCGCCGGATAATTTCACCCGCGGCCTCCTCGACGATGATACCTCTCCTATCGATCATCCGCTGGTTCCTCGAAAACCCTGAGAAACCACCGACGCGTCTGGAGATTCTCTTTCACTCTCTCGAGACTGCGTCGTTTGCCTCTGGATCCGTCTATCTTCTATTTTTTTTCGATCTGATCGAGTCGCTAATCCCGCTGAGACTTGTCCGATCTCTCGTCGATCTCGTTCGAGCCTGTTTCTCTGAATCTTCGTTCAGATTGACGGAAATAGCTTATTCACAAGCTTAGAAATTGGTCCTGTACCGGCACTAAAAGGGGGCAACAATCTCGCTACGTGTAAACGATCGAATTGAAATTGAAAACGCGACGATGGAGAATGGGAGAACGGAAAGAACCGAGTGCATATGAGAAAAAAAAAAAAAAAGACAGAAGAGAGAAGAAGGAAAGAGAGAGAGAGAGAGAGAGAGAAAAATGGGCGAAGCGAGAGAACGCCAGAAGGAGATGTGAAAAGGGTGAAGGAGGAACAATGACTCCGGTTCGTTCGCGCGTCTCGGTTACCAGCCGACCTGCGTATATACCCCTTGGCTTAGCGCGTAACGCGACACCGAAGGACGCGGAGGAACCGGGAGAAAGAGGCGCGTTCGTCGGATCTGGAAATGCTGGAATTCTGGACCACCCCGTGGCGAGACGATCCACCGGTCATAATACCGGCGAAATTTTCGAGCCTAGCTTTTGCCACTGTTGCGTCGCGCGGTCGGCCGTCGAGAGGGTTTCTCTCACCTCTCACGAAACAGGGAGCGAGACACGGAAGAAGGAAGAAGGAAAGGAGGGACGAGACGAAGGAAGGAAAGAGGAAGAAGGGACGAAACGAGTCCCGAGCTCAAAAAAAGGCGAAGGATTAGGGGGAGGGGACCCGGGGCTAATCGCCGTCCGCTCGAACGTGCCGGACCACACACGGCCGCGCAACGACGTCCACGGCCATTCCTCTTCTCGTTCCTTTGAAATATCGCTGTCAAACGGCCGAACTCTATTAGTCGTCACGTACGACTCGACTCGGCGCGGGCCGCGGCTCTCGCGAGCGTTTTC
Organism: Frieseomelitta varia; assembly: GCF_011392965.1. Lineage (NCBI taxonomy): Eukaryota > Metazoa > Arthropoda > Insecta > Hymenoptera > Apidae > Frieseomelitta > Frieseomelitta varia. The sequence goes on along the minus strand of NW_025110009.1, from coordinate 72,389 downwards.
AGCCTCTCGACGCCGAAGGCGAGAACCGGCGAAGCGAAACGACGGAGGACGTCGAAAAAAATGTGGTACTGGCGCGCCACCTAGTTTTCTTCTCGCTAGAGAGCTTATTCTAGGGGCGAAAGGAAGAGAAAAATGTTACAATGAACAGGAGATATAAACAAATAATGATAAATAGTTATTCACTATTTTTAAAGTCTCGTTTCAAAATGATGTCCCTCTGCTTGGATACGCAAGCTTTGACATCGATGAAAAACTGAATTTATCTTGTTGCATTTCAATAGCTGCATTTTTAATACGCTGCACAGGATCTTCACGTGAAGTCACTTTGGTCGAGAAAAGCTTTTGTTTAAAGCATAGGTAAAAGTCGAGCGGTGTAAGAAAAGGAATGACTGAAATACTTAGTATCTATTTTTGATTGTATCTCTGTAATAAAGCGTTAATTCACATAACACATTTCCTTCTTCTTTTGGTTCGTAGAATAAGCTCCCGCAGTTTGGCGGGGAAAACTCGGGACACCGTGTATATTCGTGAAAGCAAATGATACATTAACGAAATCTGTTTCCCCGCTCTGTATTTTCTTTGTATTATTCGTAAAGTAGATTTAACAATCGGTAATTCTTGAAATATTGGGCGTGGATGTGTACAGTACATTGAATGTTATTACCGAGACGCAATTTCCCAGAAAGATACGAAACGGAAATGTAAATATCGTCAGCGAGGCGAACAAGTACGGGCAAGTCGAATATTTACGCTCGTCAGTTGTACAGAAGCTATCGAAAGCGTAACATTCGTGCGATATATAGTCAGTTAAGTGCGCGTTAAACAGTGATAATAAATTTTTGACGATACGTTTCGCGAAAGCAAATGATACGTTAACGAAATCTGTTCCCGTAAATACATACTCCGGGATGAAAAGATAACATACTCTGTATTCTTTTTATATTGTGCATGAGAATACGTGGATTATTACATCAGTATATTCTTGGAATATTGGGCGTGGATGTATGTGTGATATGTTGATTCGCGAGACGATACAAATGTGAAATTCTCAGAATGATGCAAACGGAAATGTGCGATCGCGAGGCGAATATTTGCGATCGTCATAACGTATTCACGCTTCAGTCGTGCAATAGTTATCGAAAGCTGTCGAATTCGCGCAAAATACAGCCAGTTAACTGCCCATTAAATAGTGATAATAAATTTGTAAAAATGGATCGCGGATAAAACTGAGATCTGATATTGAAACGCGATATCGAAATTAAACGAGGAATTATTATTCTGTGACAAAAATAGCCAGAACGGTTAATAGAAGTGGCAAAGTGATCATGAATTTACTAAAAAGTTACGATAATCACGGAAGAAGAAAAAGATAGACAACCGCAGTGTTTGACAGTTCCGGATAAACGTGCTGTAAATATGTAGCATCAAATTCAAGCTCGACTGCGAGATAAATTGCAGAGAAAATCTGGTGTTACGACAAGCGTCGACGTCTTTTAAAGAATCGTCAACATCTGAAACGACGAAAGCCTTAATTAAAGCAAGAGGAGCAGCAACTTTTGAGTCGTCGAACCATGGGAGGCGGCGGTTATAATGAGGTGGTACTGATTACTACGGTAAGAAATGGAAATAAAATTTATTGAAACGATCGACGAACAAATTGACACGTGTGCGAGACGAATTGCCGGGCATAAGTGCATTTTTCAACGTGATAACACGGCCGTGCACACCGTGAAAGCAATGAAACTATCATAGAAAATTGGGGGGAATCATATTACACGACGATCAGTAATTTTATATTATCGAAATATACGTTACATCGATTCCTCCCTAATTTCTTTAAAGTCTCAATCCTCGAAAGTTTCGCAAAATGAAAGAAAAAGAAGAAACAACTGGGCACCGGATCGACTAAAGCCGAAACGTCGTCGTTCTGTTGTCCGCGAGGGTCACAATGAAGTCTTAATCACCGTCGATAGTCTCGGCGATAATCGTATGGTGTTTACGTACCACTCCCGCGCGCGCACGCGTAATCACGAAAGTAGGAAATGACGATGCAACGTGTGCACGACTTCGCAATGATACCGACCATTAATTACCGGCGAATATCACGCAAACGCCAAGCGAAGGAGACGCCAGCCGTTTTTGATCCGCGGCCAGCCAATAATTCGCTCGTTAGCGTCCTGCCAATATCGACGACCGATCGTTCCGAGCGTTACAATCGGCCGTAATTAACCCTAATTAAGCTCTCGTCTAATGCACGAAATCATCCATCACTTCTCTCCGCGTACCGCCGCGCGGACGTCAATGAGAAAACGTCGTCTTAATTATCCGGCGGGACGCTGGATCTTCTCGCTCTTCCATCCGCTTATCTCGTTTTCGTTTCTCTCTTTATCCGCGTGAAATCTCATCGATTCATTCACCTCTAAATGCCGCTTAATGCCGATAACGTCGATCGGTTAATCACGCGAACGCGGCGCCTCCTCGTTTCGTCTCCTCTTCTATCCCCTTTTCCCTTCTCGTTCGTTCGATCGAACTGCGGTCTCTTGCGTTTCCATCGCGAAAACTTCTCCACCAATGGCAAAATCCTAGCTTTAGCGAATACGAGAGAGAGAGAGATTTCGAAATTTCCTAGAATTCTTTATGATTCTTCGATTTATCTCCGTTGAAACTACTGATCCTTTCTTCTCTACGTTTTTTACTCAACTCGTTTCTATTTCTTTAAATATTCGTTTGGAGACAGTGTGATACTGAGAACATGATTTTGTAGAAGTGGAAAATTTAAGAGTAAGACAACGGATAATCGAGATCTCAATCAATGATTCAACTAGTACTACTACTGGTCTTTTCTTCTCTACGTTTTTTACTCAACTCGTTTCTATTTCTTTAAATATTCGTTTGGAGACAGTGTGATACTGAGAACATGATTTTGTAGAAATGGAAAGCTTAACAGTAAGACAACGGATAATCGAGATCTCAATTAATGATTCAACTAACACGCGAGATTTATACAGTTCGCTGATGGAATATTTAAAGGGCAATGAAAGCGCATTTTTTTACTTCGTAGCATTATTCTTTGTATTTGAAATAATTTTGTCGATGATGTTCAATCTCGTTTTAATTCTAAGACGAATTATAAGGATAAAGACGTCGGTCATCAGTTTCCACAGTCAACATGTCGATCATAATAATCCTGGGTCGATTAACCCATTAAGAATTAAAAATTCAATTCATTTGCAATTTTTTCCAATTAATCACATTGTGAATTTCTATTTTTAATATTGGAAGATTACGAAAAGAAACTCCAAGGCTTTTAATATTTCTCCATCGTTGTGTCTTCGTCTGGATTCTGTAATCCTATGACATTGAAAGATACGGAGGCCAGAAAGAAAAAAAAAAAAGATGACACGAGAATTGTAAAACGAAATTACATTCAATAAGAACAATTAATGTTATCAAGAATGTTATACTGCTGTGTTAATTCAAACAGGCGTATCCAAAAGACGGTTTCACAAACGACTTTGGAAAAAAGATTTTCAACATGTAGCAATCGATTTCACATACCTACGTCCGAAGTATAAACTACCATACACTATCAGTTCCAATGAACGATTTTTGTAAAACTCAGTCTTTAATGACTTAAGTGAAAGTTGAACGCCAGTATAATTTTTACACATCCACGTCATACACACGGGCAATTTTAAAACGTTACTCGCAACACTATCATTCCGTTTGTAATAGAATATTTAATTCTTAATCGAGGCCACCATTGCATCTCTACTAATTTCCTCCATGTAATTTCCTCTGTTTCCAGAGATCCAATGGAACTAATGGAACAACAGCTGGTGAGATGCGGCGTGGCGCCAGTCAGATTGTACGAACACCTCGCGATGTCGTCCCCGGCCGCGGCAGCGGCAGCAGCGGCTGCCGCGGCGGCCGCTGCTGCCCTCGGTGCTCAACAGCATCATCCGCAGTCCCAACAGCAGCAACAGCAGCAGCAACAGCAGCAACAGCAACAGCAACAACAGTCCCAACACGAAAGTTCGGCGCACGCGTTGCCACCGTGGATCGCGCCATCCACGGCGCTCCTCTATGGTCAATCGCATTCTGGAACGAGATCAGCCGCTGGTGCAACGTCCCCGTATCCAACCGCGGCAGCCACCGCGCCTTTTCCTTATCCTGCGGCTCTGCCATGGCCCTGGCAACCACCACCTCCCGTCGCCATGATCTCGCGAAGATCTTCGCCTCCCACTGCAACGGCAGCCGCCTCCCTCAGGTACACTCCTTACCCTCCACCAGCGAGCACACCGCCGCCCCTAAGGGCTCGTCCATCCACCCCCAATTAGCGATCCACCTAATCGGACGCTTGCCCTTAACGCTTGACTGGGTGTCACAGGAACGTGTAACTTTGAGTTTGATCGAACCAATTTCGATTAATCAGTCTGTAGACCGCGGATTTTTATGGGGGTTTTTTTTTTTGTATAGTTTTGCAAGTACAGTTAAGCCCCGTTTAGAAAAGGGGGTTTGTACTGGATTCTTGAACACGGTCTCTGACGAGATTTGTTGTTAAGCGTCGGACGTATTAAATGAAATCACATGGTTCGAAGAATATTTGGTTTGCCTGCTATGTATAAATGTTGTATAGTGGATAATCTGTTTCGGATGTTTTGTTTAATTTTTTTGTATAGAAATCTGCCGTCTACTAATCTCTATCAGAGGGGAAAAAAAGAATAGAATACAGTATGAAATTAAATACCTTTTTTATGTAATACGATACAAATTAGTCATCTGTGACCCCACGATATCGATTTAAGGATCAACGATATCGACGCGTTTACTCTTTATACTTGTTCTATCTGGATCGTGTCGAAATGATTTAGGTAGTGAACGAAAGGTGTGTGGTAGACGCGGTACAGCCAAAGAAGAAATCCTCGAGCCAAGGTTTTTCGTGTTAATTGACGGATATATTCGTCGAAGGAACCGCCCCTCCGTTACGAGACCTAACGATTCGCGTAGACGCGATTTCATGGGTGATCGTAGAGGGAGGATTTGGTCGATATGTACAGAATACGAGCGTCACGAAGTTCGGTTTTTCTCCGACCAAGGTGAGGAGGCACTCCGAAATCGTTGAAGCTTCGTCCAGTGTGTTATTTAAGTACGCGAATATGGTGAAGCGGTAAAGAACGAGCGGTAAAAGTTGGATCGGTGTATTAAAAAGAGTATTATTTACAGCAGAATTAGGGATAACAAATCATTTTCTGTTACTTTCATTTGAAAAACTCACTTAGGAAGGGTGTGACTTTATCTTACAAATGAAGAAATCGGACAAGTCATTTAAGCAAATAATCATTTTTAGTTGACTCGAGTTAATTCGTTTAAATGACAAATAATTTCAGCAAAAGGTGAATCTCGCACCGACAGAATCAGGTTTGAGTAATTATTTAATTGTTTACGGTAACAAATGTAAAATACGAAACGAAAGAAAAAAATTATTTGTTTTATTATATATATTTTATTATATATAAATGTATATTTTACACACTATTGTATATATTATTTTTATTAATATATATTATATTTATTATTTTATTTTATTAATTTAAATAAGAGACTGTCTCTTGACGATCTTATCGTTATCTTAATTGACTATTAAATTCGTTGAAATGAAGCGCGAGATGAAGTACGCATCCAGAACCAGAAACAATTTAAGAAATTATTTCTACAAGTATGATGAAATGTTAGTTTAGATTTGTTAGCCAAGATTATCATCGCGACAACATCGAGTCGGACAAACTGTTGAAAACAATCATTCCCCAGACATTTTCTCTCGCTGCTCACCGTTTCACTTTATTCGTTACCCTAAGTTAGTTTTAGAAAAATGGTTCGTACTCGTTTGCTCTCTGTGTGCGCGTAATATAACCGTAGACTCTCCGGTCTTTAAATTTCGGGAAGCAAGAGGATTTCCATTGACTTGGCAGTCAGGTAGAGTGTCTACTCTATTCCTCTTTCTTCCTTTCTGATTATTCCAATATCAGACTTGTAAATAAGCGAGAGAGCCGATTATGCCGAGTCAGGAACGGGGAGGGAAGGAAGAAACGAACGGCGAAGGAATAAAGACTCGGTTGTAGCTGTAATATATACCACGATAGTATTAACGCGTGTTTCCTCGAGACATAAGAATCGGTCTTTGTACATAAGAATCTTTTATGGTAGCGAGTAGCGTAAACGGCGTATTCACGATGTAGCACGGATAGAAATAAACAAATTTTCATTAATACACCCTACTCTTCTACTTTCTCGTAGCCAGAGACGTATGGTGTCGCGTTGATTTCCTTTTGAAACAACGTGACGGCCGATATACGTACATACGTCACCGCAAGACGAAAGGAACATACACGGTTTCTTGTTGGTTTAGTACGAGACTCGTTCTGCAATGAAGATCATTATCGTTCTCAATTAAGAGCACATTTATCAAAATCGTAATACGTGTTTTAAAAGTAACATACTGTATTTGCAATCTACTTAGAAAGTACAGGAGGAAAGATATTCGGTTCCCTCGTGGTAAAATGAAAAGTGCAACGGATAGGGAAATGAGTTCCCAATACGAGGCTTGGTTTACTAGTTTCTTTAACCAAATGTTTTTCTTGAGCGTATAAAATCCGTCTTCTGATCTTTGTCCCATTATTTTCATCTTTCTTATAATATATTGCACCAGGTTCGCAATGAGAATTTTTAACACGCAACTTCGAGGCTAAATCTTCATTATTTAAGCGTGTCTTCGTTGTTTATACTCAATGTTATGCAACATATTAGACGTATGTGTATGTTACATACCTCGTAGCATGTGTTATACAACGATATTTACGAACGTCGTCGTACACCTACCGTTTCGACGTCATTCACAATTTAATCGAACCACTTCTTTTTCCCCTTTGTCCTTCGCGAGTATAATGAACATCGATTTCATTTCAAAACGAATCTTGCGCATCTCAGCGATATATTTACCAGCGAGTTTCGTTAGTTTTCGTTATAGAGATAATGTTGAGGAGTGGTCTCGTATTAAACAACTTTAGCCTGCAAAACGAATCGCGAGCGTGGGTCGGAGGAAAGTCGTCCGGAACTGAATCCTCGGAAAAGGGGGGCTGTTTCCCGAGGCGCGTTGCTCATCGAGTGGCTCGTCACGCCAGCCAGGCTTCATCGCACCTTTAACTGCCGTGTAATACCTATCTGAAATTAAATAAATTCATTTCACGGCCTGTCAACGAGCAATTATTTTTAGATGCAGCCACTTTAAGGCCGATTCGTTCCGTGACTAACACCTCCGCGACTCACGGCCACGACTCGGCCACGAACGAACCCAGAAGCACGCCTCGAGACTCGCGTGTTCCTTTGCCGCGATCGTGTCCCACTCGCAAATAACCATCGTCTAGCTCCGGCGTAATTTACGTACCACGAGGAGCCTACAACCGTTACGTTTCGGAAACCGTGCATGTGTGGAGGGGTATAAAATAAATCTCGTGTCTTTAAATATCGGTCGTTTGATCATCAATGCCGCAGCCGGCATACGATTTCTCGGACGTTGGCTTTTGAACATTTTAGGTAATTTAATAGGTAACGTAAATAGGGAACGTTTCTGGCAAATTTTTCTTTACGGATTTGCGTTTGTTACGCGTGTTTCACGTGTGCATATTTGTGAGAAAAATTCGCAGAGTATGAGTAAACGTGATGTGAAACGAGTCCCGTTGCGTCGGTCGATTTATTTATTTATTTATTTATTTTTTTCACTTATTCATCAGAGATTTACTAGCAAATGTCTCGTGTTACAGACAGCTGCGAAATATATCTACACGATAAGTGTGCGACGTTGGAAGGCAATGAGAATCAGGAAATAATTCAAAACCGAAAGCAGTACAAAGCAGTACGTAATTTCAGTATTATCGGACGTCTACATTTGAAAGATCAGAGTAATCCGATTCGCAGTTTGATCGTCGAGTCGAGGAAGCCAAGCTCATCATTAAAAATTTCCGTTTTAATTTCCGCTACAATAAAACTTGTAAGCTACCCTTGCTGTTATTAAAAAGGAACTCTCTGCAGGTAAGAGGGTTAACTTAACGAACAAACGCCGTCAGAATGGTAAAAGCGGCGACCGGTGTACGTGGCAAAGGTAGCGCGTTCCTCGTGGGAAAAGCCGATCTCGGCTTGTTCCGCATAATCGACGGAACATCCGGCGAGTGTGCAGCGGCGTATCGCGCGGAATCATCGGACGACACGAAGTGTATCGTGTATCGGAGCCGCGCGCCGTGCCACAATCGAACAGCTCGGCGGCGGCGGCGGCGGCGGCGGCGGCGGCGGCGGCGGCGGCGGTGGTGCTCGAGCGCGCTGCAAGATAAGAGAGAAGGGAAAAAAGAAGAAAAAGGAAGGTTTCACCGGGGCGCGAAAGCGATCGTGTGTTGCGTCGTGATGGGTGGAGCGAGGTGAAAGAAACAGAGAGGCGGCTCCCAAGCTTGTAATTATGTTGATACGAATGATCTGCGGCGAGCCGCAAACCGACCAGGAGACGAGGGACGAAGAGAAGCGCGAAGGAAGAAACGGAGGAGAGAGAAGATGCGGAGAGAGCAGCACAGGGTGGCGGAGAGCACGAATGGAACGGGGGGTGGAGGAGAAGAAGGAAGAGAACGTTGAGAATGGGGGAAGGGAGATGAAGCCTCTAGCGGTGTTCACTCTTCTGCTAGTCTCTCTCTCTCTCTCTCTCTCTCTCTTTTTCTCTCTACGTGGACGTTTATCCATGTTGCTCCTCTCCAAGAAGGAACTCTGGATCGTGTGGACCTCGTTCTTTCAGCCAGACGGTTGCCTGCCTGTATATACACCGACCATACGCGTTGCTCATCCCCACGCAACGAGTAAACGGCCTTTAGGACCGTGGCGAAACCAGTTTAAGTAGTTAAGCGTAGATGTAATTGATTTCCATTTTACGAGGCTCTCGGGGAAGATGCTCCACCCGCCACTGCCATCACCACCACCACCACCACCACCACCACCACCAATACCACTTTCGACTAACGCTGCCACCGCTATTGCCGCCGCCGCCGTCATAACCACCCCCACTCGCGCAGCCGTGAACCGAGTTTGGTTCTTCCACGTTGGAACATATATCGACGCGCGTTAAGGATTTCCTATGTCAAGTGTCAGATGCATTTAGTGTGAAGTAACAAATATCGTCACGAGTGACCGAGAGATGTGCAAGAAGAAGATTAAATGATCGCAACAGTAATCCGAAATTAGAAGAGAAGGAAGAATTTAATTCTTGGAATTGATCAGCGAGATTCAAGAAGAAATCCAAGTGATTTAAGTGAACTGAGATAATTTGATGTAACTATCTGTCCCTTAATGTGTTGTTCGTTTAAAAGAATACTTCTTTTTACGTTTGCAAGTTCTTCCGCGCAAGGGTGGGCCAGTTTTCTCTGGTATTAACTTCTTACCCCCTGTTAACTCAGTTTACCGACTACATACATTTAACGACTTTCGTTTTTGTATCTATGCATCCCCCTGTGTATCAAAGAAACTAAAGTCCCGAACTTTAATCGTAATTTGCGAGGTAGCCGCAGTAGCTAGGTCATAACCACCTCCACTCGCGCAGCCGTGAACCGAGTTTGGTTCTTCCACGTTGGAACATATATCAACGCGCGTTAAGGATTTTCTATGTCAAGTGTCAGATGCATTTAATGTAAAATAACACTATCGTCACGAGTGACTGAGAGATGTGCAAGAAGAATAATCACAGTAATCCGAAATTAGAAAAGAAGGAAGAATTTGAGTCTTGGAATTGATCGCTAGAGTCTAGAAGATATCCAAGTGATTTAAGTGAACTGAGATAATTTGATGTAACTATCTGTCTTGAATGAATACTCCTTTTTACGTTTGCAAGTTCCTCCGCGCAAATTCATGCGCAAGGGTGGCGGTCAGTTCTCCTTGGTATTAACTTCTTACCCCCTGTTAACTCAGTTTACCGATTACATACATTTAACGACTTTCGTTTTTGTATCTATGCATCCCCCTGTGTATCAAAGAATCTAAATCCCCGACTTTTAATCGTAATTTGCAAGATAGCCGCAGTAGCTAGGTCATAACCACCCCTACTCGCGCAGCCGTGAACCGAGTTTGGTTCTGCCACGTTCTTATCCTTGGAACATACATCGACGCGCGTTAAGAATTTTCTACGTCAAGTGTGTCAGATGGATTTGGTGTGAAATAACAAATATCGTCTATAGAGATAATTCACGAGTGACCGAGAGATGTGCAAGAAGAAGATTGAATAATCACAGTAATCCGAAATTAGAAAAGAAGGAAGAATTTGATTCTTGGAATTGATCGCTAGAGTCTAGAAGATATCCAAGTGATTTAAGTGAACTGAGATAATTTGATGTAACTATCTGTCTTGAATGAATACTCCTTTTTACGTTTGCAAGTTCTTCCGCGCAAATTCATGCGCAAGGGTGGCGGTCAGTTCTCCTTGGTATTAACTTCTTACCCCCTGTCAACTCAGTTTACCGACTACATACATCTAACGACTTTGGTTTTTCTACCTATGCATCCCCCTTGTGTATCAAAGAAACTAAAATCCCCGACATTTAATCGTAATTTGCGAGGTAGCCGCAGTAGCTAGATGACGCGTAGGCACGGGCTCGATTAACGACCCGACGAAGGAACGCGAAGGGGCCCGAGAAAAAGGCGAGGAATCGGCAGCCACCCACGGAGTAGCTTTCTCCCTCGCTCCTCCGCCGCCGTGATATCTGCTACCGGCGTTTCTATTCGCGTTAGTTTTCTCGATCGAGCCGTGCAGAGAGAACCGATTCGGAGAAATCGCTTGGCGCGGGAGACGCGTGTACCTGCGGTGGTTTTCAGAAATCGTCGAGACATTAATGGGCGCGAGAGGAGGAGAGAAAAAGCGAATGTACGAAGCGAGGGGCGGGAGGAAAGTGTCGTTGGACTCGATCCGGACGGTCCCGCGCGCCCGTCGCTACTTACTGATATTTATTGCGGCCAGAAATGTGTACGGGCTGCCATAAATCTCCGCATTCACACGGAGTTCCTAATTTACATATTCTCCAGCGAGTTTCTCGCGTCTTTTCTTTCTCTCTTTCTCTCTCTCTCTCTCTCTCTCTCTCTCTCTCTCTCTCTCTCTCTCTCTCTCTCTGTTTCTCTCACTTTCACCACTCGGTTTTCTCCGTTCCTCTGACGAGGCGCATTACCGCCGCGCGCGCCCCTTTTCTTCTTCTTCTTCTTCCTCTCCTTCGTTTGCGACGCGTCGTTTCGCGTCTGCCCCTCGCCCCTCGGAATTTTCTTCTCCTCTCGCTGCGACGAAACGAAACGAAACGAAACGACGCGACGTCGGGCGGGCAAAAGTCCCGTTTACACTGCCGACGAAGCAGAACCATCGACGGTGTTCCATTGCTGCTTGTTTTCTTTTGATTAATCCTTTCGATACGGCTTCATTTTTGGCCGCTGTGCCACCGTTGAACGGACAGTTTAAGTCGCGAATACACTTTCACACGATGTGAGAATGGGACAACCAAAGGAGCAACCCGGCGTCGTTTCAACCGCAACTGCCTAATATAACCGCAGCTTAATCGACGCAAAAGAAGCAATGTCCATTCGCTGTATTCACGTGTCGTTTCAACGCTCGTCGCTTGATCTCTCATCCCAAAAACGCGTACTCACGGACGAGACGGGCTTTCGTCGCGTCGTTAATCGGCGTTAACCTTCGCTCGACCATCTCCGCTCGTCTCGCGTTCCAAACGTTTCCAGACTCCGAGAGAAAGAGAGACAGAATCGTCGACCATCTATCTGTCTAACTAACCTGGAACGCGCACCGGTTTTCGTAGACACGCGACTTGTTCAGAACGACCAAGTGGACGAAGAGGGAATGATGGTGGCGCGTAAATTAAAGATTCGAACGGATCCGAGGCAGAATTACGGATGACGGACATCTGTCACTGAATTTCATTAAAATCCTTTCCACGTCCCGTGACATCCTCGGGCTGGTCGCCCCGGCCCGGTTGAATGGTCGGACGTGGCTGGTTGCCTTCGCTGCCTGGATTCGTGCACCCGTGACTCATTCATTATTCATTCGTCCAATTCATCACGGGGCGGCATCGTGGTACAGGCCAGCAACGGGCCAATTTCGATTTGCACCGGAGAGAGAGAGAAGAACGCGTTCCCCCGCGAAAGTGAAACAAACGCCGGAGATCGACGTCGAGAATTTTTCGACGAGTGTGCCTGGAGAATGTTCGACGTTCGACGTGTACGCGCGAAACTGATTGTAAGTCGAATCAAATGGAAAAGCTTTATGTACTTATACGTGTAGTCATTCGAATCGAAGGCTCGCTCAACTTAATATATACAGGAAGTGATCATTACCAAGGGGACCAATTATTTCTATTTTTTCTATTAAAAAGAATCAATAACATATCGAAATAATTTTCAAACGTTTTCTGTTCAAGTGTCCGATTTGAATATGTCGCAACGTAATTTTTCATGAAAACTAAATTTAAAATAGGTACCTGTACATCGAATTACATAGATATTTCGTGAAAATTAAAATTCACTTAAAAACCGAATATTTTTTACTCGTCGATCAAGTTTACAAACGAAAAAAAAAAAAAAAAATAGCAAACGAGATTCAATATTTTATTCTATAAAATATTTAATGTTGTTTAATAATTAAACAATTAATAATAAAATTTAATACTTTATTCTACGAAATTTGTTTAAATCCGACAGTCTCCTCGTCGAATAAACGGAGGAAGCGACGCGACGTCCTCTTCCTCAATCGAGGCGTTTAGCTTTAACGGATGGCGAAAAATATGGCGAGAAACGATAGAAAGGTGGAGACGTTCGATTACGACGTGGGCGTTAAGTGATTTCACGGCGTTTCGACAAGATTTTATTGCTTCCATATTATCGTGAACTTTACGAGCCAAGTTCGTTCTACTCGGGATCATCGAATATGGAGACAACGCGCTATAAAAGCGACCGCGATCCACGATCGATTACGAATTCACGGTCCCGACGATCATCGCCGGTGTTTCCAGTTGTAAATTTGCCATCAGGCATTGCCATTCTCGTGTATCCTCGCCCGAATTTCATCGACCCGATCTTTCCTCTCTTTCTCACCCCTTTAGATCCCTTAGCCGGCGGATTTTTACGCGTTTACGGGGAACTCGATGATGCCAGATTGTATGAAACGGGCGTAATAATGCAAAAATATACGAAATATTTGCCCGTTATGATATTTAGTGTCTGCGTAAATCAGTTATTCACCTAGGTTCCATCTCTTAAATTCTACACCAATAAAAAAATATAAATTTGCATAAATATATATGCGGCCCCCGCTCATCCTCCGTCCGTAGATCGTAAAGAACGAAGAGAGGCTAGGTGTTCGTTATTTATTTTATTATTATTCACGGGCAATAAAAATCCTCTCCGATGCAACTACAGAGAGTTATTAGCTGCGTAAGTTCGCGAGAACAGGTATCCCGAAGAGATTAATTAATGCTGCGCGAAATTTACACGAAGTGTTGCTTATCGAAAACGGATTTTATCAAATATATCAAAGCAGAGACTGAAAACCGAAATATTTTGAGGTTTAGGTATTATATACCGGTATTTGCTCCCATATTATGGTAATATAACAACGCTATTTGGGAAATCGGTTTTAATACTTGTATAAGACGGTCATACAGATATTTTCATACTTATTTTATCGGTATTTAATGTCCATAACGATAAAAATATCGAAATATATTACCGGCACGGTACCGGTTTGGGTTAGGTTTGGGTTAGGTTTGGGTTAGGTTTACTGATGAAAAAACATTTTTCATTTTCTACGTACAGTGACTCTTGTTAATATTCGGACGTCATGTTATTCAAAATGTTGTGGATTTCGATTGTTTATAATAGTATATTTTGATTAATTTTTCAATAATATAATAGAACATTCATTATAGTTTATTTAATTAACATGAATTTTATTTATTTATTGCACATACTTTTCTTAATATCAAACGATAAACTGTGTCGAAACGTGGCGTGACAAAAATATTCGGACATTTGAAGAACTACAATATTTGTACCTGAAAATTGTTAACATAAACAATAATTAATATTTTGTAAGGTAGTCTTTAACTTCAATAACATATCGCAGACGCTTAGGCATGTTTCCAGTAATTTTTTTTAAGTAATTTAGCGGAATATTCTTCCATTCTACGATTAATCGTTGTTTTAACTCCACTTTCGATTTATTGACGTACGAAAATTAATCATTTTTCACCGAGAAAAAAGGAAAAACGTATCCGAGAAATCGGTCATCTTTTAAAATTAAGTAAGAGTATCGCGGAGATATAACGATGAATTATTATTAGAAATAATAAAGGATACGTGTATAAGCGTCATCAAATTTGCTATCGCCAACTTTATGAAAATATTTAATCATTGTCTCCTTTTCCTTTTCTAATATATTAATATTTTATTTACCGGTATTATACCGAAATACATCTACCAACCTAACATCGTTTTGATAACGTCATACTAGTATTCGCACCATTTCGGTTTCATCAAACGTAATCGAATAGTAACCTAAAAATACCGGTAATACCGATTCGGTCTCTGTACCAAAGTATTGTAGTTTTTAAATATTTCGTCATGATACATTAAGCACAATGAAATTTCCCATTTTGTAGCATCGTCCAGTCTATTCGTTTAAATTAAATCGAGATACTAATTTAACGATTATGGTCGTCAATGGTATTTTTATTTAACACGATCAAAATGCGACGACATATCACCAACGTGGAAAGCGTTTCGAATTAAATTTTGGATTTATCGAAAGAATCTTTAAGTCATTGATGATTGTTGCTCATCTTATTTTAATCCCTCTGAAATATTCGTAGAAAATAAAATACCAATCATCGATGATTGGTCAACGTGTTAAAAAAGTTGGAAGACTGCAGAAAAAAAAAAAGAGTTTTAAATTGTGTCATTCGCAAACGTACTATATTACCGAATGTACAAACTGTGATTTCACAATGGAACGTTAGGAAATTTCAATGAACAGGTCTCTTAATGGACACTCAATGAAGTCGTCGAGACACCCTGAAAAAAAAGTAAACAAAAGATCAAATCGCACGACCGATTGACTCGATCGATACGTTTAAAAAAAACACGTGTACCGGCTCCCTTTCTTCTTATCGCTCTACAAGCTTTTTTTCTTTTTTTTTTTTTTTTTCTCTTTTCCCTCCT